>NW_027448379.1:0-46111 GCF_038048845.1 Mixophyes fleayi
TTTTATTCATAATTTATGATTGATGAATAATGATTTTATTAATTCATGATTCATGAGTTGCAATTCATGATTCATGATTAATTTTCATTGATTCAATTTCATGACTTCATGATTCAGTTTCATTTATTCATGATTCATTTCATGATTCATGATTCAAAATTCATGATTCATTCATGATTCATGATTCAATTCATGATTCATGATTCAATTCATGATTCATGATTCAATTCATGATTCATAATTCATGATTCAATTCATGATTCATGATTCAATTCATCCATTCATGATTCAATTCATTAATCATGATTCATGATTCAATTCATGATTCATGATTTATTATTTGATTCATGATTCATGAATCAAATTATGATTCATGATTCAATTAATGATTCAATTCATGATTCATTTCATGATTCATGATTTCAAATAATGAATCATGATTCGATTTATGATTCATGATTCATGAATCAATTCATGATTCAAATTCTTGATTCATGATTCATGATTTGAATTCATGAGTTATTATTCATTTCATAATTCATTATTCATGATTTTATGATTTATGATTCAATTCATGATTCATGATTCAATTTATAATTCATGATTCATGAATCTAATTCATGATTCATGATTTCAAATAATGAATCATGATTCGATTTATGATTCATGAATTTATGATTCAAATAATGAATCATGTTTGATTTCATGATTTCAATGTTTGATTTCATGATTCATGATTTAATTCATGATTCATGATTTATGATTCATGATTCAATTCATGATTCATGATTTATGATTCATGATTCAATTCATGATTCATGAATTCAATTCCTGATTCACGATTCATAATTCAATTCATGATTCATGATTCGATTCATAATTTCAATTCATGGATTCATGATTAATGATTCATGATTCATGATTCAATTTATGATTCATGATTTCGATTCATTATTTCATAATTTATGATTTATGAATAATGTCTCGTTAATTCATGATTCATGATTGAATTCATGATTTATGATTAATTTCATGATTCCAATTCATGACTCATGATTCATTTTCATTATTCATGATTTCATTTCATGATTCATGATTTAAAATTAATGATTCAATTCATGATTCATGATTTCAATTCATGATTCATGATTCAATTTATGATTCATGATTCAATTCATGATTCATAATTCATGATTCAATTAATAATTCATGATTCAATTAATGATTTCATGATTCAAATTCATGATTCTCATGATTTAGTGATTTCAATTTCATGATTTATTATTTGATTCATGATTCATGATTCAAATTATGATTCATGATTCAATTAATGATTCAATTTCATGATTCATTTCATGATTCATGATTCAAATAATGAATTCATGATTCGATTTATTATTCATGATTCATGAATCAATTCATGATTCGATTTATTGAATTCATGATTCATGAATCAATTCATGATTCAATTCTTGATTCATGATTTGATTCATGATTTATGATTAATTTCATGATTCATTATTCATGATTCATGATTTATGATTCAATTCATGATTCATGATTCATGATTCATGATTTAATTCATGATTCCTGATTCATGATTCAATTTATGATTCATGATTCATGTTTCAATTCATGGATTCATGATTCGATTCATGATTCATGAATTCAATTCATGATTCCATGATTCAATTCATGATTCATTATTCATGTTTCAATTCATGATTCGATTCATTTATTCATAATTTATGATTTATGATTAATGATTCATTAATTCATGATTCATGATTTGATTCATTATTCATAATTTATGATTCATGATTAATGATTCATTAATTCATGATTCATGATTGAATTCATGATTCTATGATTAATTTCATGATTCAATTCATGACTCATGATTCATTTCATTATTCATGATACATTTCATGATTCATGATTCAAAATTAATGATTCAATTCATGATTCATGTTTTAATTCATGATTCATGATTCAATTCATGATTCATGATTCAATTCATGATTCATAATTCATGATTCAATTCATGATTCATGATTCAATTCATGATTCATGATTCAATTCATAATTCATGATTCATGGTTCAATTCATGATTCATGTTTTAGGATTCAATTCATGATTTATTATTTGATTCATGATTCATGAATCAAATTATGCTTCATGATTCAATTAATGATTCAATTCATGATTCATTTCACGATTCATGATTCAAATAATGAATCATGATTCGATTTATGATTCATGAATCAATTCATGATTCATTTCTTGATTCATTTCATGATTCATGATTCAAATAATGAATCAAGATTCGATTTATGATTCATGATTCAAATAATGAATCATGATTCGATTTATGATTCATGATTCATGAATCAATTCATGATTCAATTCTTGATTCATGATTCATGATTTGATTCATGAGTTATGATTCATTTCATAATTCATTATTCATGATTTATGATTTATGATTCAATTCATGATTCATGATTCAATTTATAATTCATGATTCATGAATCAATTCATGATTCATGATTCAAATAATGAATCATGATTCGATTTATGATTCATGATTTATGATTCAAATAATGAATCATGTTTGATTTCATGATTCATGTTTGATTTCATGATTCATGATTTAATTCATGATTCATGATTTATGATTCATGATTCAATTCATGATTCATGATTTATGATTCATGATTCAATTCATGATTCATGATTCAATTCCTGATTCACGATTCATAATTCAATTCATGATTCATGATTCGATTCATAATTCAATTCATGATTCATGATTAATGATTCATGATTCATGATTCAATTTATGATTCATGATTCGATTCATTATTCATAATTTATGATTTATGAATAATGTCTCGTTAATTCATGATTCATGATTGAATTCATGATTTATGATTAATTTCATGATTCAATTCATGACTCATGATTCATTTCATTATTCATGATTCATTTCATGATTCATGATTTAAAATTAATGATTCAATTCATGATTCATGATTCAATTCATGATTCATGATTCAATTTATGATTCATGATTCAATTCATGATTCATAATTCATGATTCAATTAATAATTCATGATTCAATTAATGATTCATGATTCAATTCATGATTCATGATTTAGGATTCAATTCATGATTTATTATTTGATTCATGATTCATGATTCAAATTATGATTCATGATTCAATTAATGATTCAATTCATGATTCATTTCATGATTCATGATTCAAATAATGAATCATGATTCGATTTATTATTCATGATTCATGAATCAATTCATGATTCGATTTATGATTCATGATTCATGAATCAATTCATGATTCAATTCTTGATTCATGATTTGATTCATGATTTATGATTAATTTCATGATTCATTATTCATGATTCATGATTTATGATTCAATTCATGATTCATGATTCATGATTCATGATTTAATTCATGATTCCTGATTCATGATTCAATTTATGATTCATGATTCATGTTTCAATTCATGATTCATGATTCGATTCATGATTCATGATTCAATTCATGATTCATGATTCAATTCATGATTCATTATTCATGTTTCAATTCATGATTCGATTCATTATTCATAATTTATGATTTATGATTAATGATTCATTAATTCATGATTCATGATTTGATTCATTATTCATAATTTATGATTCATGATTAATGATTCATTAATTCATGATTCATGATTGAATTCATGATTCATGATTAATTTCATGATTCAATTCATGACTCATGATTCATTTCATTATTCATGATACATTTCATGATTCATGATTCAAAATTAATGATTCAATTCATGATTCATGTTTTAATTCATGATTCATGATTCAATTCATGATTCATGATTCAATTCATGATTCATAATTCATGATTCAATTCATGATTCATGATTCAATTCATGATTCATGATTCAATTCATAATTCATGATTCATGGTTCAATTCATGATTCATGTTTTAGGATTCAATTCATGATTTATTATTTGATTCATGATTCATGAATCAAATTATGCTTCATGATTCAATTAATGATTCAATTCATGATTCATTTCACGATTCATGATTCAAATAATGAATCATGATTCGATTTATGATTCATGAATCAATTCATGATTCATTTCTTGATTCATTTCATGATTCATGATTCAAATAATGAATCAAGATTCGATTTATGATTCATAATTCAAATAATGAATCATGATTCAATTCATAATTCATGATTTAGGATTCAATTCATGATTTATTATTTGATTCATGATTCATGATTCAAATAATGATTCATGATTCAATTAATGATTCAATTCATTATTCATTTCATGATTCGTGATTCAAATAATGAATCATGATTTGATTTATGATTCATGATTCATAATTCAAATCATGATTCATGATTCAAATTATGAATCATGATTCGATTTATGATTCATGATTCATGATTCAAATAATGAATCATGATTCAATTCATGATTCATGTTTGATTTCATGATTCATGATTTAATTCATGATTCATGATTTATGATTCATGATTCATGATTCAATTCCTTATTCATGATTTATAATTTACTTCATGATTCATGATTCGATTCATGATTCATGATTCATGATTCATGATTCAATTTATGATTCATGATTCGATTCATTATTCATAATTTATGATTCATGAATAATGATTCATTAATTCATGATTCATGATTGAATTCATGATTCATGATTAATTTCATGATTTAATTCATGACTCATGATTCATTTCATTATTCATGATTCATTTCATGATTCATGATTCAATTCATGATTCATAATTAATGATTCAATTCATGATTCATGATTCAATTCATGATTCATGATTCAATTCATGATTCATGATTCAATTCATGATTCATAATTCATGATTCAATTCATGATTCATGATTCAATTCATTAATTATGATTCATGATTCAATTCATGATTCATGATTTAGGATTCAATTCATGATTTATTATTTGATTCATGGTTCATGAATCAAATTATGATTCATGATTCAATTAATGATTCAATTCATGATTCATTTCATGATTCATGATTCAAATAATGAATCATGATTCGATTTATGATTCATGATTCATGATTCAAATAATGAATCATTATTCAATTCATGATTCATGTTTGATTTCATGATTCATGATTTAATTCATGATTCATGATTTAATTCATGATTCATGATTTATGATTCATGATTCAATTCATGATTCATGATTCAATTCCTGATTCATGATTCATAATTCAATTCATGATTCATGATTCAATTCATGATTCATGATTAATGATTCATGATTCATGATTCAATTTATGATTCATGATTCGATTCATTATTCATAATTTATGATTCATGAATAATGATTCATTAATTCATGATTCATGATTGAATTCATGATTCATGATTAATTTCATGATTCAATTCATGACTCATGATTCATTTCATTATTCATGATTCATTTCATGATTCATGATTCAAAATTCATGATTCAATTCATGATTCATGATTCAATTCATGATTCATGATTCAATTCATGATTCATGATTCAATTCATTAATCATGATTCATGATTCAATTCATGATTCATGATTTAGGATTCAATTCATGATTTATTATTTGATTCATGATTCATGAATCAAATTATGATTCATGATTCAATTAATGATTCAATTCATGATTCATTTCATGATTCATGATTCAAATAATGAATCATGATTCGATTTATGATTCATGATTCATGAATCAATTCATGATTCAATTCTTGATTCATGATTCATGATTTGATTCATGATTTATGATTCATTTCATTATTCATTATTCATGATTTATGATTTATGATTCAATTCATGATTCATGATTCATGATTCAATTCATGATTCATGATTCAATTCATGATTCATGATTCAATTCATGATTCATGATTCATGATTCAATTCATGATTCATGATTCATGATTCATGATTCATGATTCAATTCATGATTCATGATTCATGTTTCAATTCATGATTCATGATTCGATTCATTATTCATAATTTATGATTCAATTCATGTTTCATGATTCATGATTCATTTCATGATTCATGATTCATAATTAATGATTCAATTCATGATTCAATTCATGATTCAATTCAGGATTCAGGATTTGATTCATGATTTATGATTCATTTAATGATTCATTATTCATGATTTATGATTTATGATTCAATTCATGACTCATGATTCATGATTCAATTTATGATTCATGATTCATGATTCAATTCATGATTCATGATTCATGATTCAATTCATGATTCATGATTCGATTCATGATTCATGATTCATGATTCAATTCATGATTCATGATTCATGATTCATTTCATGATTCATGATTCATTTCATGATTCATGATTCATTTCATGATTCATGATTCATTTCATGATTCATGATTCATAATTAATGATTCAATTCATGATTCAATTCATGATTCAATTCAGGATTCATGATTTAATTCATGATTTATGATTCAATTCATGATTCATGATGATTTATGATTCAATTCATAATTCATGATTTAGGATTCAATTCATGATTTATTATTTGATTCATGATTCAAATAATGATTCATGATTCAATTAACGATTCAATTTATGATTCATTTCATGATTCATGATTCAAATAATGAATCATGATTCGATTTATGATTCATGATTCATGAATCAATTCATGATTCATGATTCAAATAATGAATCATGATTCAATTTATGATTCATGACTCAAATAATGAATCATGATTCAATTCATAATTCATGATTTAGGATTCAATTCATGATTTATTATTTGATTCATGTTTTATGATTCAAATAATGATTCATGATTCAATTAATGATTCAATTCATGATTCATTTCATGATTCATGATTCAAATAATGAATCATGATTTGATTTATAATTCATGATTCATGAATCAATTCATGATTCATGAGTCAAATAATGAATCATGATTCGATTTATGATTCATGATTCATGATTCAAATAATGAATCATGATTCAATTCATGATTCATGTTTTAGGATTCAATTCATGATTTATTATTTGATTCATGATTCACGAATCAAATTATGATTCATGATTCAATTAATGATTCAATTCATGATTCATTTCATGATTCATGATTCAAATAATGAATCATGATTCGATTTATGATTCATGATTCGATTTATGATTCATGATTCATGAATCATGATTCGATTTATGATTCATGATTCAAATAATGAATCATGATTCAATTCATAATTCATGATTTAGGATTCAATTCATGATTTATTATTTGATTCATGATTCATGATTCAAATAATGATTCATGATTCAATTAATGATTCAATTCATGATTCATTTCATGATTCGTGATTCAAATAATGAATCATGATTTGATTTATGATTCATGATTCATGAATCAATTCATGATTCATGATTCGAATAATGAATCATGATTCGATTTATGATTCATGATTCATGATTCAAATAATGAATCATTATTCAATTCATGATTCATGTTTGATTTCATGATTCATGATTTAATTCATGAATTATGATTTATGATTCATGATTCAATTCATGATTCATGATTCAATTCATGATTCATGATTCATAATTCAATTCATGATTCATGATTCGATTCATGATTCAATTCATGATTCATGATTCAATTTATGATTCATGATTAATGATTCATGATTCATGATTCAATTTATGATTCATGATTCGATTCATTATTCATAATTTATGATTCAAGAATAATGATTCATTAATTCTTGATTCATGATTGAATTCATGATTCATGATTAATTTCATGATTCATGATTCGATTCATTATTCATAATTTATGATTGATGAATAATGATTTATTAATTCATGATTCATGATTGAATTCATGATTCATGATTAATTTCATTATTCAATTCATGACTCATGATTCATTTCATTATTCATGATTCATTTCATGATTCATGATTCAAAATTCATGATTCAATTCATGATTCATGATTCAATTCATGATTCATGATTCAATTCATGATTCATAATTCATGATTCAATTCATGGTTCATGATTCAATTCATGATTCATGATTCAATTCATTAATCATGATTCATGATTCAATTCATGATTCATGATTTATTATTTGATTCATGATTCATGAATCAAATTATGATTCATGATTCAATTAATGATTCAATTCATGATTCATTTCATGATTCATGATTCAAATAATGAATCATGATTCGATTTATGATTCATGATTCATGAATCAATTCATGATTCAATTCTTGATTCATGATTCATGATTCATGATTTGATTCATGAGTTATGATTCATTTCATGATTCATTATTCATGATTTATGATTCAATTTATAATTCATGATTCATGATTCAATTCATGATTCATGATTCATGATTCAATTCATGATTCATGATTCATGATTCAATTCATGATTCATGATTCATGATTCAATTCATGATTCATGATTCGATTCATGATTCATGATTCATGATTCAATTCATGATTCATGATTCATGTTTCAATTTATGATTCATGATTCGATTCATTATTCATAATTTATGATTCATGATTAATGATTCATTAATTCATGATTCATGATTGAATTCATGATTCAATTCATGATTCATGATTCATTTCATGATTCATGATTCATTTCATGATTCATGATTCATTTCATGATTCATGATTCATAATTAATGATTCAATTCATCATTCAATTCATGATTCAATTCAGGATTCATGATTTAATTCATGATTTATGATTTAATTCATGATTCATGATTCATGATTCAATTCATAATTCATGATTTAGGATTCAATTCATGATTTATTATTTGATTCATGATTCAAATAATGATTCATGATTCAATTCATGATTCATTTCATGATTCATGATTGAAATAATGAATCATGATTCGATTTATGATTCATGATTCATGAATCAATTCATGATTCATGATTCAAATAATGAATCATGATTCGATTTATGATTCATGATTCAAATAATGAATCATGATTCAATTCATAATTCATGATATAGGATTCAATTCATGATTTATTATTTGATTCATGTTTCATGATTCAAATAATGATTCATGATTCAATTAATGATTCAATTCATGATTCATTTCATGATTCATGATTCAAATAATGAATCATGATTTGATTTATAATTCATGATTCATGAATCAATTCATGATTCATGAATCAATTCATGATTCATGATTCAAATAATGAATCATGATTCGATTTATGATTCATGATTTATGATTCAAATAATGAATCATGTTTGATTTCATGATTCATGTTTGATTTCATGATTCATGATTTAATTCATGATTCATGATTTATGATTCATGATTCAATTCATGATTCATGATTCAATTCCTGATTCACGATTCATAATTCAATTCATGATTCATGATTTGATTCATAATTCAATTCATGATTCATGATTAATGATTCATGATTCATGATTCAATTTATGATTCATGATTCGATTCATTATTCGTAATTTATGATTTATGAATAATGATTCGTTAATTCATGATTCATGATTGAATTCATGATTTATGATTAATTTCATAATTCAATTCATGACTCATGATTCATTTCATTATTCATGATTCATTTCATGATTCATGATTCAAAATTAATGATTCAATTCATGATTCATGATTCAATTCATGATTCATGATTCAATTTATGATTCATGATTCAATTCATGATTCATAATTCATGATTCAATTAATAATTCATGATTCAATTAATGATTCATGATTCAATTCATGATTCATGATTTAGGATTCAATTCATGATTTATTATTTGATTCATGATTCATGATTCAAATTATGATTCATGATTAAATTAGTGATTCAATTCATGATTCATTTCATGATTCATGATTCAAATAATGAATCATGATTCGATTTTTGATTCATGATTCATGAATCAATTCATGATTCAATTCTTGATTCATGATTTGATTCATGATTTATGATTCATTTCATGATTCATTATTCATGATTCATGATTTATGATTCAATTCATGATTCATGATTCATGATTCATGATTTAATTCATGATTCCTAATTCATGATTCAATTTATGATTCATGATTCATGTTTCAATTCATGATTCATGATTCGATTCATGATTCATGATTCAATTCATGATTCATGATTCAATTCATGATTCATGATTCATGTTTCAATTCATGATTCGATTCATTATTCATAATTTATGATTTATGATTAATGATTCATTAATTCATGATTCCTGATTTGATTCATTATTCATAATTTATGATTCATGATTAATGATTCATTAATTCATGATTCATGATTGAATTCATGATTCATGATTCATGATTCATGATTCAATTCATGATTCATGATTCATTTCATGATTCATGATTCATTTCATGATTCATGATTCATTTCCTGATTCATGATTCATAATTAATGATTCAATTTATGATTCATGATTCAATTCATGATTCAATTCATGATTCAATTCAGGATTCATGATTTAATTCATGATTTATGATTTAATTCATGATTCATGATTCATGATTCAATTCATAATTCATGATTTAGGATTCAATTCATGATTTATTATTTGATTCATGATTCAAATAATGATTCATGATTCAATTAATGATTCAATTCATGATTCATTTCATGATTCATTATTCAAATAATGAATCATGATTCGATTTATGATTCATGATTCATGATTCAAATAATGAATTATGATTCGATTTATGATTCATGATTTAAAACATGAATCATGATTCAATTCATGATTCATGAATCAATTCATGATTCATGATTCAAATAATGAATCATGATTCGATTTATGATTCATGATTCATGAATCAATTCATGATTCAATTCTTGATTTATGATTCATGATTCATGATTTGATTCATGATTTATGATTCATTTCATGATTCATTATTCATGATTAATGATTTATGATTCAATTAATGATTCATGATTCATGATTCAATTTATGATTCATGATTCATGATTCAATTCATGATTCATGATTCATGATTCAATTCATGATTCAATTCATGATTCATGATTCATGATTCAATTCATGATTCATGATTCGATTCATGATTCATGATTCATGATTCAATTCATGATTCATGATTCATGTTTCAATTCATGATTCATGATTCGATTCATTATTCATAATTTATGATTCATGATTAATGATTCATTAATTCATGATTCATGATTGAATTCATGATTCATGATTCATTTCATGATTCATGATTCATTTCATGATTCATTTCCTGATTCATGATTCATAATTAATGATTCAATTCATGATTCAATTCATGATTCAATTCAGGATTTATGATTTAATTCATGATTTATGATTCAATTCATGATTCATGATGATTTATGATTCAATTCATAATTCATGATTTATTATTCAATTCATAATTTATTATTTGATTCATGATTCAAATAATGATTCATGATTTCAATTAATGATTTAATTCATGATTCATTTCATGATTCATGATTTAAATCATGAATCATGATTCGATTTATGATTCATGATTCATGAATCAATTCATGATTCAAATAATGAATCATGATTCGATTTATGATTCATGACTCAAATAATGAATCATGATTCAATTCATAATTCATGATTTAGGATTCAATTCATGATTTATTATTTGATTCATGTTTCATGATTCAAATAATGATTCATGATTCAATTAATGATTCAATTCATGATTCATTTCATGATTCGTGATTCAAATAATGAATCATGATTTGATTTATGATTCATGATTCATGAATCAATTCATGATTCATGATTCGAATAATGAATCATGATTCGATTTATGATTCATGATTCAAATAATGAATCATTATTCAATTCATGATTCATGTTTGATTTCATGATTCATGATTTAATTCATGATTCATGATTTATGATTCATGATTCAATTCATGATTCATGATTCAATTCCTGATTCATGATTCATAATTCAATTCATGATTCATGATTCGATTCATGATTCAATTCATGATTCATGATTCAATTCATGATTCATGATTAATGATTCATGATTCATGATTCAATTTATGATTCATGATTCGATTCATTATTCATAATTTATGATTCAAGAATAATGATTCATTAATTCTTGATTCATGATTGAATTCATGATTCATGATTAATTTCATGATTCATGATTCGATTCATTATTCATAATTTATGATTCATGAATAATGATTTATTAATTCATGATTCATGATTGAATTCATGATTCATGATTAATTTCATGATTCAATTCATGACTCATGATTCATTTCATTATTCATGATTCATTTCATGATTCATGATTCAAAATTCATGATTCAATTCATGATTCATGATTCAATTCATGATTCATGATTCAATTCATGATTCATAATTCATGATTCAATTCATGATTCATGATTCAATTCATGATTCATGATTTAATTCATTAATCATGATTCATGATTCAATTCATGATTCATGATTTATTATTTGATTCATGATTCATGAATCAAATTATGATTCATGAATCAATTCATGATTCATGAATCAATTCATGATTCATGATTCAAATAATGAATCATGATTCGATTTATGATTCATGATTTATGATTCAAATAATGAATCATGTTTGATTTCATGATTCATGTTTGATTTCATGATTCATGATTTAATTCATGATTCATGATTTATGATTCATGATTCAATTCATGATTCATGATTCAATTCCTGATTCACGATTCATAATTCAATTCATGATTCATGATTCGATTCATAATTCAATTCATGATTCATGATTAATGATTCATGATTCATGATTCAATTTATGATTCATGATTCGATTCATTATTCATAATTTATGATTCATGAATAATGATTCGTTAATTCATGATTCATGATTGAATTCATGATTCATGATTAATTTCATGATTGAATTCATGACTCATGATTCATTTCATTATTCATGATTCATTTCATGATTCATGATTCAAAATTAATGATTCAATTCATGATTCATGATTCAATTCATGATTCATGATTCAATTTATGATTCATGATTCAATTCATGATTCATAATTCATGATTCAATTAATAATTCATGATTCAATTCATGATTCATGATTCAATTCATGATTCATGATTTAGGATTCAATTCATGATTTATTATTTGATTCATGATTCATGATTCAAATAATGAATCATGATTCGATTTATGATTCATGATTTATGAATCAATTCATGATTCAATTCTTGATTCATGATTTGATTCATGATTTATGATTCATTTCATGATTCATTATTCATGATTCATGATTTATGATTCAATTCATGATTCATGATTCATGATTCATGATTTAATTCATGATTCCTGATTCATGATTCAATTCATGATTCATGATTCATGATTCAATTTATGATTCATGATTCATGTTTCAATTCATGATTCATGATTCGATTCATGATTCATGATTCAATTCATGATTCATGATTCAATTCATGATTCATGATTCATGTTTCAATTCATGATTCGATTCATTATTCATAATTTATGATTCATGATTAATGATTCATTAATTCATGATTCATGATTTGATTCATTATTCATAATTTATGATTCATGATTAATGATTCATTAATTCATGATTCATGATTGAATATATGATTCATGATTCATGATTCATGATTCAAATCATGATTCATGATTCATTTCATGATTCATGATTCATTTCCTGATTCATGATTCATAATTAATGATTCAATTCATGATTCATGATTCAATTCATGATTCAATTCATGATTCAATTCAGGATTCATGATTTAATTCATGATTTATGATTTAATTCATGATTCATGATTCAATTCATAATTCATGATTTAGGATTCAATTCATGATTTATTATTTGATTCATGATTCAAATAATGATTCATGATTCAATTAATGATTCAATTCATGATTCATTTCATGATTCATTATTTAAATAATGAATCATGATTCGATTTATGATTCATGATTCATGATTCAAATAATGAATTATGATTCGATTTATGATTCATGATTCAAAACATGAATCATGATTCAATTCATGATTCATGAATCAATTCATGATTCATGATTCTTGATTCAATTTATGATTCATGATTTATTTTATGATTTATTTCATGATTCATGATTCATGATTCAATTCATGATTCATGATTTCAAATAATGAATCATGATTCAATTTATGATTCATGATTCATGAATCAATTCATGATTCAATTCTTGATTTATGATTCATGATTCATGATTTGATTCATGATTTATGATTCAATTCATGATTCATGATTCATGATTCAATTTATGATTCATGATTCATGATTCAATTCATGATTCATGATTCATGATTCAATTCGTGATTCAATTCATGATTCATGATTCATGATTCAATTCATGATTCATGATTCGATTCATGATTCATGATTCATGATTCAATTCATGATTCATGATTCATGTTTCAATTCATGATTCATGATTCGATTCATTATTCATAATTTATGATTCATGATTAAAGATTCATTAATTCATGATTCATGATTGAATTCATGATTCATGATTCATGATTCATTTCATGATTCATGATTCATTTCATGATTCATGATTCATTTCCTGATTCATGATTTATAATTAATGATTCAATTCATGATTCAATTCATGATTCAATTCAGGATTTATGATTTAATTCATGATTTATGATTCAATTCATGATTCATGATGATTTATGATTCAATTCATAATTCATGATTTATTATTCAATTCATGATTTATTATTTGATTCATGATTCAAATAATGATTCATGATTCAATTAATGATTCAATTCATGATTCATTTCATGATTCATGACTCAAATAATGAATCATGATTCGATTTATGATTCATGATTCATGAATCAATTCATGATTCATGATTCAAATAATGAATCATGATTCGATTTATGATTCATGACTCAAATAATGAATCATGATTCAATTCATAATTCATGATTTAGGATTCAATTCATGATTTATTATTTGATTCATGTTTCATGATTCAAATAATGATTCATGATTCAATTAATGATTCAATTCATGATTCATTTCATGATTCATGATTCAAATAATGAATCATGATTTGATTTATAATTCATGATTCATGAATCAATTCATGATTCATGATTCAAATAATGAATCATGATTCGATTTATGATTCATGATTCATGATTCAAATAATGAATCATGATTCAATTCATGATTCATGTTTTAGGATTCAATTCATGATTTATTATTTGATTCATGATTCATGAATCAAATTATGATTCATGATTCAATTAATGATTCAATTCATGATTCATTTCATGATTCATGATTCAAATAATGAATCATGATTCGATTTATGATTCATGATTCATGAATCAATTTTTTGATTCATGATTCAAATAATGAATCATGATTCGATTTATGATTCATGATTCAAATAATGAATCATGATTCAATTCATAATTCATGATTTAGGATTAAATTCATGATTTATTATTTGATTCATGATTCATGATTCAAATAATGATTCATGATTCAATTAATGATTCAATTAATGATTCATTTCATGATTCGTGATTCAAATAATGAATCATGATTTGATTTATGATTCATGATTCATGAATCAATTCATTATTCATGATTCGGAATAATGAATCATGATTCGATTTATGATTCATGATTCATGATTCAAATAATGAATCATTATTCAATTCATGATTCATGTTTGATTTCATGATTCATGATTTAATTCATGATTCATGATTTATGATTCATGATTCAATTCATGATTCATGATTCAATTCCTGATTCATGATTCATAATTCAATTCATGATTCATGATTCGATTCATGATTCAATTCATGATTCATGATTCATGATTCAATTCATGATTCATGATTAATGATTCATGATTCATGATTCAATTTATGATTCATGATTCGATTCATTATTCATAATTTATGATTCAAGAATAATGATTCATTAATTCATGATTCATGATTAATTTCATGATTCATGATTCGATTCATTATTCATAATTTATGATTCATGAATAATGATTCATTAATTCATGATTCATGATTGAATTCATGATTCATGATTAATTTCATGATTCAATTCATGACTCATGATTCATTTCATTATTCATGATTCATTTCATGATTCATGATTCAAAATTCATGATTCAATTCATGATTCATGATTCAATTCATGATTCATGATTCAATTTCATGATTCATGATTTAGGATTCAATTCATGATTTATTATTTGATTCATGAATCAAATTATGATTCATGATTCAATTAATGATTCCAATTCATGATTCATTTCATGATTCATGATTCAAATAATGAATCATGATTCGATTTATGATTCATGATTCAATGAATCAATTCATGATTCAATTCTTGATTCATGATTCATGATTCATGATTTGATTCATGATTTAT
The DNA here is from genome assembly GCF_038048845.1 of Mixophyes fleayi. Classification (NCBI taxonomy): domain Eukaryota; kingdom Metazoa; phylum Chordata; class Amphibia; order Anura; family Limnodynastidae; genus Mixophyes; species Mixophyes fleayi. The sequence goes on from NW_027448379.1 coordinate 16,668, forward strand.
GATTCAATTCATGATTCATGATTTCATAATTCAATTTATGAATTCATGATTCGATTCATTATTCATAATTTATGATTCATGAATAATGATTCATTAATTCATGATTCATGAATCAAATTATGATTCATGATTCATTTCTTGATTCATTTCATGATTCATGATTCAAATAATGAATCATGATTCGATTTATGATTCATGATTCATGAATCAATTCATGATTTATGATTCAAATAATGAATCATGATTCGATTTATGATTCATGATTCCAAATAATGAATCATGATTCAATTCATAAATTCATGATTTAGGATTCAATTCATGATTTATTATTTGATTCATGATTCATGATTCAAATAATGATTCATGATTCAATTAATGATTCAATTCATTATTCATTTCATGATTCGTGATTCAAATAATGAATCATGATTCGATTTATGATTCATGATTCAAAATAATGAATCATGATTCAATTCATGATTCATGTTTGATTTCAATGATTCATGATTTAATTCATGATTCATGATTTATGATTCATGATTCACATTCATGATTCAATTCATGATTCATGATTAATGATTAATGATTCATGATTCAATTTATGATTCATGATTCGATTCATTATTCATAATTTATGATTCATGAATAATGATTCATTAATTCATGATTCATGATTGAATTCATGATTCATGATTAATTTCATGATTTAATTCATGACTCATGATTCATTTCATTATTCATGATTCATTTCATGATTCATGATTCAAAATTAATGATTCAATTCATGATTCATGATTTAATTCATGATTCATGATTCAATTCATGATTCATAATTCATGATTCAATTCATGATTCATGATTCAATTCATGATTCATGATTCAATTCATTAATCATGATTCATGATTCAATTCATGATTTATGATTTAGGATTCAATTCATGATTTATTATTTGATTCATGATTCATGAATCAAATTATGATTCATGATTCAATTAATGATTCAAATCATGATTCATTTCATGATTCATGATTCAAATAATGAATCATGATTCAATTCTTGATTCATGATTCATGATTTGATTCATGGATTTATGATTCATTTCATGATTCATTATTCATGATTTATGATTTATGAATTCAATTCATGATTCATGATTCATGATTCAATTCATGATTCATGATTCATGATTCAATTCATGATTTCATGATTCATGATTTCAATTCGATGATTCATGATTCAATTCATGATTCATGATTCGATTCATGATTCATGATTCGATTCATGATTCATGATTCATGATTCAATTCATGATTCATGATTCATGTTTCAATTCATGATTTTATGATTCGATTCATTATTCATAATTTATGATTCATGATTAATGATTCATTAATTCATGATTCATGATTGAATTCATGATTCATGATTCATGATTCATGATTCAATTCATGATTCATGATTCATGATTCATTTCATGATTCTTGATTCATAATTAATGATTCAATTCATGATTCAATTCATGATTCAATTCAGGATTCATGATTTAATTCATGATTTATGATTTAATTCATGATTCATGATTCATGATTCAATTCATAATTCATGATTTAGGATTCAATTCATGATTTATTATTTGATTCCATGATTCAAATAATGATTCATGATTCAATTAATGATTCAATTCATGATTCATTTCATGATTCATGATTCAAATAATGAATCATGATTCAATTTATGATTCATTGATTCATGAATCAATTCATGATTCATGATTCAAATAATGAATCATGATTCGATTTATGATTCATGATTCATGAATCAATTCATGATTCAATTCTTGATTTATGATTCATGATTCATGATTTGATTCATGATTTATGATTCATTTCATGATTCATTATTCATGATTTATGATTTATGATTCAATTCATGATTCATGATTCATGATTCAATTTATGATTCATGATTCATGATTCAATTCATGATTCAATTCTTGATTTATGATTCATGATTCATGATTTGATTCATGATTTATGATACATTTCATGATTCATTATTCATGATTTATGATTTATGATTCAATTCATGATTCATGATTCATGATTCAATTTATGATTCATGATTCATGATTCAATTCATGATTCATGATTCATGATTCAATTCATGATTCAATTCATGATTCATGATTCAATTCATGATTCGATTCATGATTCATGATTCATGATTCAATTCATGATTCATGATTCATGTTTCAATTCATGATTTCATGATTCGATTCATTATTCATAATTTTAATGATTCATGATTAATGATTCATTAATTCATGATTCATGATTGAATTCATGATTCATGATTCATGATTCATTTCATGATTCATGATTCATTTCATGATTCATGATTCATTTTCATGATTCATGATTCATTTCCTGATTCATGATTCATAATTAATGATTCAATTCATGATTTTAATTCATGATTCAATTCAGGATTCATGATTTATGATTCAATTCATGATTCATGATGATTTATGATTCAATTCATAATTCATGATTAGATTTATGATTCAATTCATAATTCATGATTTAGGATTCAATTCATGATTTATTATTTGATTCATGATTCAAGATAATGATTCATGATTCAATTAATGATATAATTTATGATTCATTTCATGATTCATGATTCAAATAATGAATCATGATTCGATTTATGATTCATGATTCAAGAATCAATTCATGATTCATGATTCAAATAATGAATCATGATTCAATTCATAATTCATGATTTAGGATTCATTTCATGATTTATTATTTGATTCATGTTTTTTGATTCAAATAATGATTCATGATTCAATTAATGATTCAATTCATGATTCATTTCATGATTCATGATTCAACATAATGAATCATGATTTGAATTATAATTCATGATTCATGAATCAATTCATGATTCATGATTCAAATAATGAATCATGATTCGATTTATGATTCATGATTCATGATTCAAATAATGAATCATGATTCAATTCATGATTCATGTTTTAGGATTCAATTCATGATTTATTATTTGATTCATGATTCGTGAATCAAATTATGATTCATGATTCAATTAATGATTCAATTCATGATTCATTTCATGTATTCATGATTCAAATAATGAATCATGATTCGATTTATGATTCATGATTCGATTTATGATTCATGATTCATGGATTCAAATAATGAATCATGATTCGATTTATGATTCATGATGCAAATAATGATTCATGATTCAATTCATAATTCATGATTTAGGATTCAATTCATGATTTATTATTTGATTCATGATTCATGATTCAAATAATGATTCATGATTCAATTAACTGATTCAATTCATGATTCATTTCATGATTCGTGATTCAAATAATGAATCATGATTTGATTTATGATTCATGATTCATGAATCAATTCATGATTCATGATTCGAATAATGAATCATTATTCAATTCATGATTCATGTTTTGATTTCATGATTCATGATTCAATTCATGATTCATGATTCATGATTCAATTTCATGATTCATGATTCGATTCATGATTCATGATTCGATTCATGATTCCATGATTCATGATTCAATTCATGATTCATGATTCATGTTTCAATTCATGATTTATGATTCGATTCATTATTCATAGTTTATGATCATGATTAATTGATTCATTAATTCATGATTCATTGATTGAATTCATGATTCATGATTCATGGATTCATGATTCAATTCATTGATTCATGATTCATGATTCATTTCATGATTCATGATTCATAATTAATGATTCAATTCATGATTCAATTCATGATTCAATTCAGGATTCATGATTTAATTCATGATTTATGATTTAATTCATGATTCATGATTCGATTGATTCAATTCATAATTCATGATTTAGGATTCAATTCATGATTTATTATTTGATTCATGATTCAAAATAATGATTCATGATTCAATTAATGATTCAATTCATGATTCATTTCATGATTCATGATTCAAATAATGAATCATGATTCAATTTATGATTCATGATTCATGAATCAATTCATGATTCATGATTCAAATAATGAATCATGATTCGATTTATGATTCATGATTCATGAATCAATTCATGATTCAATTCTTGATTTATGATTCATGATTCATGATTTGATTCATGATTTATGATTCATTTCATGATTCATTATTCATGATTTATGATTTATGATTCAATTCATGATTCATGATTCATGATTCAATTTATGATTCATGATTCATGATTCAATTCATGATTCAATTCTTGATTTATGATTCATGATTTGATTCATGATTTATGATACATTTCATGATTCATTATTCATGATTTATGATGATTACTGATTCAATTCATGATTCATGATTCATGATTCAATATTATGATTCATGATTCATGATTCAATTCATGATTCATGATTCATGATTCAATTCATGATTCAATTCATGATTCATGATTCAATTCATGATTCATGATTTGATTCATGATTCATGATTCATGATTCAATTCATGATTCATGATTCATGTTTCAATTCATGATTCATGATTCGATCATTATTCATAATTTAGTGATTCATGATTAATGATTCATTAATTCATGATTCATGATTGAATTCATGATTCATGATTCATGATCATGATTCATGTTCATGATTCATGATTCATATTTCATGTTTCATGATTTCATTGTTCATGATTCATGATTCATTTCCTGATTCATGATTCATAATTAATGATTCAATTCATGATTTAATTCATGATTCAATTCAGGATTCATGATTTATGATTCAATTCATGATTCATGATGATTTATGATTCAATTCATAATTCATGATTTAGGATTCAATTCATGATTTATTATTTGATTCATGATTCAAATAATGATTCATGATTCAATTAATGATATAATTTATGATTCATTTCATGATTCATGATTCAAATAATGAATCATGATTCGATTTATGATTCATGATTCAAGAATCAATTCATGATTCATGATTCAAATAATGAATCATGATTCGATTTATGATTCATGACTCAAATAATGAATCATGATTCAATTCATAATTCATGATTTAGGATTCATTTCATGATTTATTATTTGATTCATGTTTTTTGATTCAAATAATGATTCATGATTCAATTAATGATTCAATTCATGATTCATTTCATGATTCATGATTCAAATAATGAATCATGATTTGAATTATAATTCATGATTCATGAATCAATTCATGATTCATGATTCAAATAATGAATCATGATTCGATTTATGATTCATGATTCATGATTCAAATAATGAATCATGATTCAATTCATGATTCATGTTTTAGGATTCAATTCATGATTTATTATTTGATTCATGATTCGTGAATCAAATTATGATTCATGATTCAATTAATGATTCAATTCATGATTCATTTCATGATTCATGCTTCAAATAATGAATCATGATTCGATTCATGATTCGATTTATGATTCATGATTCATGATTCAAATAATGAATCATGATTCGATTTATGATTCATGATGCAAATAATGATTCATGATTCAATTCATAATTCATGATTTAGGATTCAATTCATGATTTATTATTTGATTCATGATTCATGATTCAAATAATGATTCATGATTCAATTAATGATTCAATTCATGATTCATTTCATGATTCGTGATTCAAATAATGAATCATGATTTGATTTATGATTCATGATTCATGAATCAATTCATGATTCATGATTCGAATAATGAATCATTATTCAATTCATGATTCATGTTTGATTTCATGATTCATGATTTAATTCATGATTCATGATTTATGATTCATGATTAAATTCATGATTCATGATTCAATTCCTGATTCATGATTCATAATTCAATTCATGATTCATGATTCGATTCATGATTCAATTCATGATTCATGATTCAATTTATGATTCATGATTCGATTCATTATTCATAATTTATGATTCAAGAATAATGATTCATTAATTCTTGATTCATGATTGAATTCATGATTCATGATTAATTTCATGATTCATGATTCGATTCATTATTCATAATTTATGATTCATGAATAATGATTTATTAATTCATGATTCATGATTGAATTCATGATTCATGATTAATTTCATGATTCAATTCATGACTCATGATTCATTTCATTATTCATGATTCATTTCATGATTCATGATTCAAAATTCATGATTCAATTCATGATTCATGATTCAATTCATGATTCATGATTCAATTCATGATTCATGATTCAATTCATGATTCATAATTCATGATTCAATTCATGATTCATGATTCAATTCATGATTCATGATTCAATTCATGATTCATGATTCAATTCATTAATCATGATTCATGATTCAATTCATGATTCATGATTTATTATTTGATTCATGATTCATGAATCAAATTATGATTCATGAATCAATTCATGATTCATGAATCAAATTATGATTCATGAATCAATTCATGATTCATGAATCAATTCATGATTCATGATTTATGATTCAAATAATGAATCATGTATGATTTTATGATTCATGTTTGATTTCATGATTCAAATTCAATTCATGATTCATGATTCGATTCATAATTCAATTCATGATTCATGATTAATGATTCATGATTCATGATTCAATTTATGATTCATGATTCGATTCATTATTCATAATTTATGATTCATGAATAATGATTCGTTAATTCATGATTCATGATTGAATTCATGATTCATGATTAATTTCATGATTCAATTCATGACTCATGATTCATTTCATTATTCATGATTCATTTCATGATTCATGATTCAAAATTAATGATTCAATTCATGATTCATGATTCAATTCATGATTCATGATTCAATTTATGATTCATGATTCAATTCATGATTCATAATTCATGATTCAATTAATAATTCATGATTCAATTCATGATTCATGATTCAATTCATGATTCATGATTTAGGATTCAATTCATGATTTATTATTTGATTCATGATTCATGATTCAAATTATGATTCATGATTCAATTAATGATTCAATTCAAATAATGAATCATGATTCGATTTATGATTCATGATTTATGAATCAATTCATGATTCAATTCTTGATTCATGATTTGATTCATGATTTATGATTCATTTCATGATTCATTATTCATGATTCATGATTTATGATTCAATTCATGATTCATGATTCATGATTCATGATTTAATTCATGATTCCTGATTCCTGATTCAATTCATGATTCATGATTCATGATTCAATTTATGATTCATGATTCATGTTTCAATTCATGATTCATGATTCGATTCATGATTCATGATTCAATTCATGATTCATGATTCAATTCATGATTCATGATTCATGTTTCAATTCATGATTCAATTCATTATTCATAATTTATGATTCATGATTAATGATTCATTAATTCATGATTCATGATTTGATTCATTATTCATAATTTATAATTCATGATTAATGATTCATTAATTCATGATTCATGATTGAATTCATGATTTATGATTCATGATTCAATTCATGATTCATGATTCATTTCATGATTCATGATTCATTTCATGATTCATGATTCATTTCCTACTGATTCATGATTCAATAATTAATGATTCAATTCATGATTCATGATTCAATTCATGATTCAATTCATGATTCAATTCAGGATTCATGATTTAATTCATGATTTATGATTTAATTCAATGTATATTTCATGATTCATGATTCAATTCATAATTCATGATTTAGGATTCAATTCATGATTTATTATTTGATTCATGATTCAAATAAATGATTCATGATTCAATTAATGATTCATATTCTGATTCATTTCATGATTCATTATTCAAATAATGAATCATGATTCGATTTATGATCCATGATTCATGATTCAAATAATGAATTATGATTTGATTTTTGATTTCATGATTCAAAACATGAATCATGATTCATTCATGATTCATGATTCTTGATTCAATTTATGATTCATGATTTATTTTATGATTATTTCATGATTCATGATTCATGAATCAATTCATGATTCAATTCTTGATTTATGATTCATGATTCATGATTTGATTCATGATTTATGATTCAATTCATGATTCATGATTCATGATTCAATTTATGATTCATGATTCATGATTCAATTCATGATTCATGATTCATGATTCAATTCATGATTCAATTCATGATTCATGATTCATGATTCAATTCATGATTCATGATTCGATTCATGATTCATGATTCATGATTCAATTCATGATTCATGATTCATGTTTCAATTCATGATTCATGATTCCGATTCATTATTCATAATTTATGATTCATGATTAATGATTCATTAATTCATGATTCATGATTGAATTCATGATTCATGATTCATGATTTCATGATTCATTCATGATTCATGATTCATTTCCTGATTCATGATTCATAAGTTAATGATTCAATTCATGATTCAATTCATGATTCAATTCAGGATTCATGATTTAATTCATGATTTATGATTTAATTCATGATTCATGATGATTTATGATTCAATTCATAATTCATGATTTATTATTCAATTCATGATTTATTATTTGATTCATGATTCAAATAATGATTCATGATTCAATTAATGATTTCAATTCATGATTCATTCATGATTCATGATTCAAATAATGAATCATGATTCGATTTATGATTCATGATTCATGAATCAATTCATGATTCAATGATTCAAATAATGATATCATGATTCGATTTATGATTCATGACTCAAATAATGATTCATGATTCAATTCATAATTCATGATTTAGGATTCAATTCATAATTTATTATTTGATTCATGTTTCATGATTCAAATAATGATTCATGATTCAATTAATGATTCAATTCATGATTCATTTCATGATTCATGATTCAAATAATGAATCATGATTTGATTTATAATTCATGATTCATGAATCAATTCATGATTCATGATTCAAATAATGAATCATGATTCGATTTTATGATTCATGATTCATGATTCAAATAATGAATCATGATTCAATTCATGATTCATGTTTTTAGGATTCAATTCATGATTTATTATTTGATTCATGATTCATGAATCAAATTATGATTCATGATTCAATTAATGATTCAATTCATGATTCATTTCATGATTCATGATTCAAATAATGAATCATGATTCGATTTATGATTCATGATTCATGAATCAATTTTTGATTCATGATTCAAATAATGAATCATGATTCGATTTATGATTCATGATTCAAATAATGAATCATGATTAAATTCATAATTCATGATTTTAGGATTAAATTCATGATTTATTATTTGATTCATGATTCATGATTCAAATAATGAATCATTATTCAATTCATGATTCATGTTTGATTTCATGATTCATGATTTAATTCATGATTCATGATTTATGATTCATGATTCAATTCATGATTCATGATTCAATTCCTGATTCATGATTCATAATTCAATTCTTGATTCATGATTCGATTCATGATTCAATTCATGATTCATGATTCATGATTCAATTCATGATTCATGATTAATGATTCATGATTCATGATTCAATTTATGATTCATGATTCGATTCATTATTCATAATTTATGATTCAAGAATAATGATTCATTAATTCATGATTCATGATTCATGATTAATTTCATGATTCATGATTCGATTCATTATTCATAATTTATGATTCATGAATAATGGTTCATTAATTCATGATTCATGATTGAATTCATGATTCATGATTCATGATTAATTTCATGATTCAATTCATGACTCATGATTCATTTCATTATTCATGATTCATTTCATGATTCATGATTCAAAATTCATGATTCAATTCATGATTCATGATTCAATTCATGATTCATGATTCAATTCATTAATCATGATTCATGATTCAATTCATGATTCATGATTTAGGATTCAATTCATGATTTATTATTTGATTCATGAATCAAATTATGATTCATGATTCAATTAATGATTCAATTCATGATTCATTTCATGATTCATGATTCAAATAATGAATCATGATTCGATTTATGATTCATGATTCATGAATCAATTCATGATTCAATTCTTGATTCATGATTCATGATTCATGATTTGATTCATGAGTTATGATTCATTTCATGATTCATTATTCATGATTTATGATTTATGATTCAATTCATGATTCATGATTCATGATTCAATTTATAATTCATGATTCATGATTCAATTCATGATCCATGATTCATGATTCAATTCATGATTCATGATTCATGATTCAATTCATGATTCATGATTCATGATTCAATTCATGATTCATGATTCGATTCATGATTCATGATTCATGATTCAATTCATGATTCATGATTCATGTTTTAATTTATGATTCATGATTCGATTCATTATTCATAATTTATGATTCATGATTAATGATTCATTAATTCATGATTCATGATTGATTTCATGATTCAATTCTTGATTCATGATTCATTTCATGATTCATGATTCATAATTAATGATTCAATTCATGATTCAATTCAGGATTCATGATTTAATTCATGATTTATGATTCAATTCATGATTCATGATTCATGATTCAATTCATAATTCATGATTTAGGATTCAATTTATGATTTATTATTTGATTCATGATTCAAATAATGATTCATGATTCAATTAATGATTCAATTCATGATTCATTTCATGATTCATGATTCAAATTATGAATCATGATTCGAATTATGATTCATGATTCATGAATCAATTCATGATTCATGATTCAAATAATGAATCATGATTCGATTTATGATTCATGATTCATGAATCAATTCATGATTCATGATTCAAATCATGAATCATGATTCGATTTATGATTCTTGATTCATGAATCAATTCATGATTCAATTCTTGATTCATGATTCATGATTCATGATTTGATTCATGATTTATGATTCATTTCATGATTCATTATTCAAGATTTATGATTTATGATTCAATTCATGATTCATGATTCATGATTCAATTTATGATTCATGATTCATGATTCAATTCATGATTCATGATTCATGATTCAATTCATGATTCAATTCATGATTCATGATTCATGATTCATGATTCGATTCATGATTCATGATTCATGATTCGATTCATGATTCATGATTCATGATTCAATTCATGATTCATGATTCATGTTTCAATTCATGATTCATGATTCGATTCATTATTCATAATTTATGATTCATGATTAATGATTCATTAATTCATGATTCATGATTGAATACATGATTCATGATTCATGATTCATTTCATGATTCATGATTCATTTTATGATTCATGATTCATGATTCGATTCATGATTCATGATTCATGATTCGATTCATGATTCATGATTCATGATTTAATTCATGATTTATGATTCAATTCATGATTCATGATTCATGATTCAATTCATAATTCATGATTTAGGATTCAATTCATGATTTATTATTTGATTCATGATTCAAATAATGATTCATGATTCAATTAATGATTCAATTCATGATTCATTTCATGATTCATGATTGAAATAATGAATCATGATTCGATTTATGATTCATGATTCATGAATCAATTCATGATTCATGATTCAAATAATGAATCATGATTCAATTTATGATTCATGATTCAAATAATGAATCATGATTCAATTCATAATTCATGATATAGGATTCAATTCATGATTTATTATTTGATTAATGTTTCATGATTCAAATAATGAATCATGATTCAATTCATAATTCATGATATAGGATTCAATTCATGATTTATTATTTGATTCATGTTTCAAGATTCAAATAATGATTCATGATTCAATTAATGATTCAATTCATGATTCATTTCGTGATTCATGATTCAAATAATGAATCATGATTTAATTTATAATTCATGATTCATGAATCAATTCATGATTCATGATTCAAATAATGAATCATGATTCGATTTATGATTCATGATTCATGATTCAAATAATGAATCATGTTTGATTTCATGATTCATGTTTGATTTCATGATTCATGATTGAATTCATGATTCATGATTAATTTCATGATTCAATTCATGACTCATGATTCATTTCATTATTCATGATTCATTTCATGATTCATGATTCAAAATTAATGATTCAATTCATGATTCATGATTCAATTCATGATTCATGATTCAATTTATGATTCATGATTCAATTCATGATTCATAATTCATGATTCAATTAATAATTCATGATTCCATTCATGATTCATGATTCAATTCATGATTCATGATTTAGGATTCAATTCATGATTTATTATTTGATTCATGATTCATGATTCAAATTATGATTCATGATTCAATTAATGATTCAATTCATGATTCATTTCATGATTCATGATTCAAATAATGAATCATGATTCGATTTATGATTCATGATTCATGAATCAATTCATGATTCAATTCTTGATTCATGATTTGATTCATGATTTATGATTCATTTCATGATTCATTATTCATGATTCATGATTTATGACTCAATTCATGATTCATGATTTGATTCATGATTTATGATTCATTTCATGATTCATTATTCATGATTCATGATTCATGATTTAATTCATGATTCCTGATTCATGATTCAATTCATGATTTATGATTCATGATTCAATTTATGAATTATGATTCATGTTTCAATTCATGATTCATGATTCGATTCATGATTCATGATTCAATTCATGATTCATGATTCAATTCATGATTCATGATTCATGTTTCAATTCATGATTCGATTCATTATTCATAATTTATGATTCATGATTAATGATTCATTAATTCATGATTCATGATTTGATTCATTATTCATAATTTATGATTCATGATTAATGATTTAATTCATGATTCCTGATTCATGATTCAATTCATGATTTATGATTCATGATTCAATTTATGAATTATGATTCATGTTTCAATTCATGATTCATGATTCGATTCATGATTCATGATTCAATTCATGATTCAATTCATGATTCATGATTCATGTTTCAATTCATGATTCGATTCATTATTCATAATTTATGATTCATGATTAATGATTCATTAATTCATGATTCATGATTTGATTCATTATTCATAATTTATGATTCATGATTAATGATTCATTAATTCATGATTCATGATTGAATTCATGATTCATGATTCATGATTCAATTCATGATTCATGATTCATTTCATGATTCATGATTCATTTCCTGATTCATGATTCATAATTAATGATTCAATTCATGATTCATGATTCAATTCATGATTCAATTCATGATTCAATTCAGGATTCATGATTTAATTCATGATTTATGATTTAATTCATGATTCATGATTCATGATTCAATTCATAATTCATGATTTAGGATTCAATTCATGATTTATTATTTGATTCATGATTCAAATAATGATTCATGATTCAATTAATGATTCAATTCATGATTCATTTCATGATTCATTATTAAATAATGAATCATGATTCGATTTATGATTCATGATTCATAAAATGAATCATGATTCAATTCATGATTCATGAATCAATTCATGATTCATGATTCTTGATTCAATTTATGATTCATGATTTATTTTATGATTTATTTCATGATTCATGATTCATGATTCAATTCATGATTCATGATTCAATTCATGATTCATGATTCATGATTCAATGATTAATTCATGATTCATGATTCATGATTCAATTCATGATTCATGATTCAATTCATGATTCATGATTCAATTTATGATTCATGATTCATTTTATGATTTATTTCATGATTCATGAATCAATTCATGATTCGATTTATTATTCATGATTTTTGATTCAATTCATGATTCATGATTCATGATTCGATTCATGATTCATGATTCAATTCATGATTCATGATTCAATTCATTATTCATGATTTACAAATCATGATTCAATTCATGATTCATGATTCAATTCATGATTCATTTCATGATTCATGATTCAATTCATGATTTATTAATTCATGATTCATGATTGAATTCACGATTCATGATTGAATTCATGATTCATGATTTGATTCATGATTAATGATTGATGATTCATGATTCATTTCATGATTCATGATTCAATTCATGATTCATGATTCGATTAATGATTCATAATTCAATTCATGATTCATGATTCAATTCATGATTCATGATTTATGATTCATGATTTATGATTCATGATTCAATTCATGATTCAATTCATGAGTCATGGTTTATGATTCAATTCATGATTTATGATTCATTTCATGATTCATGGTTCATGAGTCATGATTCGATTCATGATTCATGAATCATGATTCGTTTCATTATTCATGAATCATGATTTAATTCATGATTCATGATTCATAATTCATGATTCAATTCATGATTCATGATTCAATACATGATTCATGATTCATGATTTAATTCATGATTCATTTCATGATTCAATTCTTGATTCATGATTTATGATTCATGATTCATTATTCGATTCATGATTCATGTTTTGATTCATAATTGAATTCATGATTCATGATTGAATTCATGATTCATGATTCAATTCATGATTCATGATTTATGATTCAAGATTCAATTCATGATTCATGATTTATGATTCAAGATTCAATTTATGATTCATGATTCACGATTCGATTTATGATTCATGATTAAATTCATGATTCATGATTCATGATTCAATTCATGATTTATGATTTAATTCATGATTCATGATTCAATTCATGATTCATGATTCAATTCCTGATTCATGATTCATGATTCAATTCATGATTTATGATTCAATTCATGATTCATGATTCAATTCATGATTCAATTCATGATTCAAGATTCATGATTCAATTCATGATTCATGATTCGATTCATGATTCATGATTTAATTTATGATTTATGATTCAATTCATGATTCATTTCATGATTCATGGTTTATGATTCAATTCATGATTTATGATTAATTTCATGATTCATGATTCAAGATTCAATTCAAGATTCATGATTCCATTAATGATTCATGATTCATGATTCGATTTATGATTCCTGATTCGATTCATGATTCCTGATTCGATTCATGATTCAATTCATGATTCATAATAAATGATTTATGAATTATTATTCAATTCATGATTCAATTCATGATTTTATTCATGATTTATGATTCGATTCATGATTCAAGATTCAATTCATGATTCATGATTCATGATTCAATTCATGATTCATGATTCAATTCCTGATTCATGATTCATGATTCAATTCATGATTCAATTCATGATTCAAGATTCATGATTCAATTCATGATTCATGATTCGATTCATGATTCATGATTTAATTTATGATTTATGATTCAATTCATGATTCATTTCATGATTCATGGTTTATGATTCAATTCATGATTTATGATTAATTTCATGATTCATTGTTCATGAATCATGATTCGATTCATGATTCTAGAATCATGATTCGTTTCATGATTCATGAATCATTATTCAATTCATGATTCATGATTCATTTCATGATTCATGATTCAATATTCAATTCAAGATTCATGATTCCATTAAGGATTCATGATTCATGATTTGATTCATGATTCATGATTCGATTTATGATTCCTGATTCGATTCATGATTCATGATTCGATTCATGATTCATGATTCAATTCATGATTCATAATAAATGATTTATGAATTATTATTCAATTCATGATTCAATTCATGATTCAATTCATGATTTATGATTCGATTCTTGATTCAAGATTCAATTCATGATTCATGATTCATGATTCGATTTATGATTCATAATCAAATTCATGATTCATGATTCAATTCATGATTTATGGATTAATTCATGATTCATGATTCAATTTTTGATTCAATTCATGATTTATGATTCAATTCATGATTTATGATTTAATTCATGATTCATGATTCAATTCATGATTCATGATTCAATTCATGATTCAATTTATGATTCATGATTCATGATTCAATTCATGAGTCAATTCATGATTCAAGATTCATGATTCAATTCATGATTCATGATTCGATTCATGATTAATGATTGAAATTATGATTTTTGATTCAATTCATGATTCATTTCTTGATTTATGGTTTATGATTCAATTCATGATTTATGATTCATGGTTTATGAATCATGATTCATTTCATGTTTGATGATTCAATTCATGATTCATGATTCAATTCATGATTCATGATTCAATTCATGATTCATTTCATGATTCATGATTCAATTCATGATTCATGATTCAATTCATGATTCATGATTAATGATTCAAATTATGAGTTAATTCATGATTCAAGATTCATGATTCAATTCATGATTCATGATTCGATTCATGATTCATGATTCAAAATATGATTTTTGATTCAATTCATGATTCATTTCTTGATTCATGGTTTATGATTCAATTCATGATTTATGATTCATTTCATGATTCATGATTCATGGTTCATGAATCATGATTCATTTCATGATTGATGATTCAATTCATGATTCATGATTCAATTCATGATTCATGATTCAATTTATGATTCATTTCATGATTCATGATTCAATTCCTGATTTATGATTCGAATCATGATTCATGTTTCATGATTGAATTCATGATTCAAGATTCAATTCATAATTCATGATTCGATTTATGATTCAGGATTTATGATTCAATTCATGATTCATGATTCATGATTCGATTCATGATTCATGATTCAATTCAAGATTCATGATTCATGATTTATGAATTATTATTCAATTCATGATTCAATTCATGATTCAATTCATGATTCAATTCATAATTCATGATTCAATTCATGATTCATGATTCAATTCATGATTCATGATTCATGATTCAATTTATGATTCACGATTCATTTTATGATTTATTATTCAATTCATGATTCAATTCATGATTGAATTCATGATTCATGATTCAATTCATGATTCATGATTCATGATTTATGATTCAAGATTCAATTCATGATTCATGATTCGATTTATGATTCATGATTAAATTCATGATTCATGATTTAATTTATGTTTTATGATTTAATTCATGATTCAATTCATGATTCATGATTAATGATTCAAATTATGAGTCAATTCATGATTCAAGATTCATATTTCAATTCATGATTCATGATTCGATTCATGATTCATGATTCAAATTATGATTTTTTATTCAATTCATGATTCATTTCTTGATTCATGGTTTATGATTCAATTCATGATTTATGATTCATTTCATGATTCATGATTCATGGTTCATGAATCATGATTCATTTCATGATTGATGATTCAATTCATGATTCATGATTCAATTCATGATTCATGATTCAATTTATGATTCATTTCATGATTCATGATTCAATTCCTGATTTATGATTCGAATCATGATTCATGTTTCATGATTGAATTCATGATTCAAGATTCAATTCATAATTCATGATTCGATTTATGATTCAGGATTTATGATTCAATTCATGATTCATAATAAATGATTTATGAATTATTATTCAATTCATGATTCAATTCATGATTCAATTCATGATTTATGATTCGATTCTTGATTCAAGATTCAATTCATGATTCATGATTCATGATTTGATTTATGATTCATAATCAAATTCATGATTCATGATTCATGATTCAATTCATGATTTATGGATCAATTCATGATTCATGATTCAATTTTTGATTCAATTCATGTTTTATGATTCAATTCATGATTTATGATTCAATTCATGATTCATGATTCAATTCATGATTCATGATTCAATTCATGATTCATTTCATGATTCATGATTCAATTCCTGATTTATGATTCGAATCATGATTCATGTTTCATGATTGAATTCATGATTCATGATTCGATTCATGATTCATGATTCAATTCAAGATTCATGATTCATGATTTATGAATTATTATTCAATTCATGATTCAATTCATGATTCAATTCATAATTCATGATTCAATTTATGATTCATGATTCAATTCATAATTCATGATTCATGATTCAATTCATGATTCATGATTCAATTCATGATTCATGATTCAATTCATGATTCATTTCATGATTCATGATTCAATTCATGATTTATTATTTCATGATTCATGATTGAATTCATGATTCATGATTCGATTCATGATTCATGATTCAATTCATGATTCATTTCATGATTCATGATTCAATTCATGATTTATTATTTCATGATTCATGATTGAATTCATGATTCATGATTCGATTCATGATTAATGATTCATGAATCAAGATTTGTTTCATGATTCCTGATTCATGATTAAATTCACGATTCATGATTCGATTAATGATTCATGATTTAATTCATGATTCATGGTTTATGATTCAATTCATGATTTATGATTCATTTCATGATTCATAGTTCATAAATCATGATTAAATTAATGATTCATGATTCATGATTCAATTCATGATCCATGATTCAATCCATGATTAATTTCATGATTCGTGATTCAATTCATGATTCATTAATTCATGATTCATGATTGAATTCATGATTCATGATTCAATTCATGATTCATGATTCAATTCATAATTCATGATTCATGATTCAATTTATAATTCATGATTCATTTCATGATACATGATTCATGATTCAATTCATGATTCAATTCATGATTCATGATTCGATTCATGATTCATGATTCATGATTCAATTCATGATTCATTTTTCATGATTCATGATTTATGATTCAATTCATGATTCATTTCATGATTCATGATTTAATTCATGATTCCTGATTCATGATTCAATTCATGATTCATGATTCATTTCATGGCTCATGATTCATAATTTGATTCATGATTCATAATTCATGATTCATGATTATTGATTCATGATTCATGATTAAATTCATGATTCATGATTATTGATTCATGATTCATGATTCAATTCATGATTCATGATTATTGATTCATGATTCATGATTCAATTCATGATTCATGATTCGTGATTCAATTCATAATTCATGATTCAATTCATGATTCATGATTCAATTCATGATTCATGATTCAATTCATGATTTATGATTCATCATTCAATTCATGATTCATAATTCAATTCAGTATTCATGATTCATGAATCAAATCATGATTCATGATTCAATTCATTATTCATGATTCATGAATCAAATCATGATTCATGATTCAAATCATGATTCAATTCATGATTCATGATTTAATTCATGATTCATGATTTAATTCATGATTCATGATTCAATTCATGATTCATGATTTATGATTTTATTCATGATTCATGATTCAAATCTTGATTGAATTCATGATTCATGATTCGATTCATGGTTAATGATTCATGAATCAAGATTCGTTTCATGATTCATGATTCATGAATCATGATTCATGATTCATGATTCATTTCATGATTCCTGATTCATGATTCAATTCATGATTCATGATTCGATTCATGATTCATGGTTTATGATTCAATTCATGATTTATGATTCATTTCATGATTCATGGTTTATGAATCATGATTAAATTAATGATTCATGATTCATGATTCAATTCATGATCCATGATTCAATTCATGATTCATTTCATGATTCGTGATTCAATTCATGATTCATTAATTCATGATTCATGATTGAGTTCATGATTGATGATTCAATTCATGATTCATGATTCATTTCATGATTTATGATTCAATTCATGATTCATGATTCAATTTATGATTCATGATTCATGATTCAATTCATGATTCAATTCATGATTCATGATTCGATTCATGATTCATGATTCAATTCATGATTCATTTTTCATGATTCATGATTTATGATTCAATTCATGATTCATTTCATGATTCATGATTCACGATTTAATTCATGATTCCTGATTTATAATTCAATTCATGATTCATGATTCATTTTATGACTCATGATTCATGATTCAATTAATGATTCATGATTCGATTCATGATTCATAATTCATGATTCATGATTATTGATTCATGATTCATGATTTAATTCATGATTCATGATTATTGATTCATGATTCATGATTCAATTCATGATTCATGATTCGTGATTCAATTCATGATTCATGATTCAATTCATGATTCATGATTCAATTTATGATTCACGATTCATTTTATGATTTATTATTCAATTCATGATTCAATTCATGATTCAGTTCATGATTCATGATTCAATTCATGATTCATGATTCATTTCATGATTCATGATTCAATTCATGATTTATTAATTCATGATTCATGATTGAATTCATGATTCATGATTCGATTCATGATTAATGATTCATGAATCAAGATTCGTTTCATGATTCCTGATTCATGATTCAATTCATGATGTATGATTCGATTAATGATTCATGATTCAATTCATGATTCATGGTTTATGATTCAATTCATGATTTATGATTCATTTCATGATTCATGATTCAATTCATGATTCATTTCATGATTCGTGATTCAATTCATGATTCATTAATTCATGATTCATGATTGAATTCATGATTCATGATTCAATTCATTAATCATGATTCAATTCATGATTCATGATTCATGATTCAATTCATGATTCAATTCATGATTCATGATTCGATTCATGATTCATGATTCATGATTCAATTCATGATTCATTTTTCATGATTCATGATTTATGATTCAATTCATGATTCATTTCATGATTCATGATTTAATTCATGATTCCTGATTCATGATTCAATTCATGATTCATGATTCATTTCATGGCTCATGATTCATAATTCGATTCATGATTCATAATTCATGATTCATGATTATTGATTCATGATTCATGATTAAATTCATGATTCATGATTATTGATTCATGATTCATGATTCAATTCATGATTCATGATTATTGATTCATGATTCATGATTCAATTCATGATTCATGATTCGTGATTCAATTCATGATTCAATTCATAATTCATGATTCATGATTCAATTAATGATTCATTATTCAATTCATGATTTATGATTCATCATTCAATTCATGATTCATGATTCAATTCATTATTCATAATTCATGAATCAAATCATGATTCATGATTCAATTCATTATTCATGATTCATGAATCAAATCATGATTCATGATTCAAATCATGATTCAATTCATGATTCATGATTTAATTCATGATTCATGATTTAATTCATGATTCATGATTCAATTCATGATTCATGATTTATGATTTTATTCATGATTCATGATTCAAATCTTGATTGAATTCTTGATTCATGATTCGATTCATGATTAATGATTCATGAATCAAGATTCGTTTCATGATTCATGATTCATGAATCATGATTCATGATTCATGATTCATTTCATGATTCCTGATTCATGATTCAATTCATGATTCATGATTCGATTAATGATTCATGATTCAATTCATGATTCATGATTCAATTCATGATTCATGGTTTATGATTCAATTCATGATTTATGATTCATTTCATGATTCATGGTTTATGAATCATGATTAAATTAATGATTCATGATTCATGATTCAATTCATGATCCATGATTCAATTCATGATTCATTTCATGATTCGTGATTCAATTCATGATTCATTAATTCATGATTCATGATTGAATTCATGATTGATGATTCAATTCATGATTCATGATTCATTTCATGATTCATGATTCAATTCATGATTCATGATTCAATTTATGATTCATGATTCATGATTCAATTCATGATTCAATTCATGATTCATGATTCGATTCATGATTCATGATTCAATTCATGATTCATTTTTCATGATTCATGATTTATGATTCAATTCATGATTCATTTCATGATTCATGATTTAATTTATGATTCCTGAATCATAATTCAATTCATGATTCATGATTCCTTTTAATACTCATGATTCATGATTCAATTAATGATTCATGATTCGATTCATGATTCATAATTCATGATTCATGATTATTGATTCATGATTCATGATTCAATTCATGATTCATGATTCAATTCATGATTCATGATTATTGATTCATGATTCATGATTCATGATTCATGATTCATTTCATGATTCATGATTCGTGATTCAATTCATGATTCATGATTCAATTCATAATTCATGATTCAATTCATGATTCATTTCATGATTCATGATTCAATTCATGATTCATGATTTAATTCCTGATTCATGATTCAATTCATGATTCATGATTCAATTCATGAATCATGATTAATGATTCAAATTATGAGTCAATTCATGATTCAAGATTCATGATTAAATTCATGATTCATGATTCGATTCATGATTCATGATTCAAATTATGATTTTGGATTCAATTCATGATTCATGATTCAATTCATGATTCATGATTCAATTCATGAATCATGATTAATGATTCAAATTATGAGTCAATTCATGATTCAAGATTCATGATTAAATTCATGATTCATGATTCGATTCATGATTCATGATTCAAATTATGATTTTGGATTCAATTCATGATTCATTTCTTGATTCATAGTTTATGATTCAATTCATGATTTATGATTCATTTCATGATTCATGATTCATGGTTCATGAATCATGATTCATTTCATGATTGATGATTCAATTCATGATTCATGATTCAATTCATGATTCATGATTCAATTTATGATTCATTTCATGATTCATGATTCAATTCCTGATTTATGATTCGAATCATGATTCATGTTTCATGAGTGAATTCATGATTCAAGATTCATTTCATAATTCATGATTCGATTTATGATTCAGGATTTATGATTCAATTCATGATTCATGATTTAATTCATGATTCATGATTCATGATTCGATTCATGATTCATGATTCGATTCATGATTCATGATTCAATTCAAGATTCATGATTCATGATTTATGAATTATTATTCAATTCATGATTTAATTCATGATTCAATTCATAATTCATGATTCAATTCATGATTCATGATTCAATTCATGATTCATGATTCATGATTCAATTTATGATTCACGATTCATTTTATGATTCATTATTCAATTCATGATTCAATTCATGATTCAATTCATAATTCATGATTCAATTCATGATTCATGATTCAATTCATGATTCATGATTAATGATTCATGATTCAATTCATGATTCATGATTAATGATTCATGATTCAATTCATGATTCATGATTCGATTCATTATTCATAATTTATGAATCATGATTTGATTCATGATTCATGATTCGATTCATAATTCATGATTCATGATTCAATTCATGATATATGATTTAATTCATGATTCATGATTCAATTCATGATTCATTTCATGATTCATGATTCAATTCATGATTTATTAATTCATGATTCATGATTGAATTCATGATTCATGATTCGATTCATGATTAATGATTCATGAATCAAGATTCGTTTCATGATTCCTGATTCATGATTCAATTTATGATTCATGATTCGATTAATGATTCATGATTCAATTCATGATTCATGGTTTATGATTCAATTCATGATTTATGATTCATTTCATGATTCATGATTCAATTCATGATTCATTTCATGATTCGTGTTTCAATTTATGATTCATTAATTCATGATTCATGATTGAATTCATGATTCATGATTGAATTCATGATTCATGATTCAATTCATGATTTATGATTCATTTCATGATTCATGATTCAATTCATGATTCATTTCATGATTCGTGTTTCAATTTATGATTCATTAATTCATGATTCATGATTGAATTCATGATTCATGATTGAATTCATGATTCATGATTCAATTCATGATTCAATTCATGATTCATGATTCGATTCATGATTCATGATTCATGATTCAATTCATGATTCATTTTTCATGATTCATGATTTATGATTCAATTCATGATTCATTTCATGATTCATGATTTAATTCATGATTCCTGATTCATGATTCAATTCATGATTCATGATTCATTTCATGGCTCATGATTCATAATTCGATTCATGATTCATAATTCATGATTCATGATTATTGATTCATGATTCATGATTAAATTCATGATTCATGATTCGTGATTCAATTCATGATTCAATTCATAATTCATGATTCAATTCATGATTCATTTCATGATTCATGATTCAATTAATGATTCATGATTCAATTCATGATTTATGATTCATCATTCAATTCATGATTCATGATTCAATTCATTATTCATGATTCATGAATCAAATCATGATTCATGATTCAAATCATGATTCAATTCATGATTCATGATTTAATTCATGATTCATGATTTAATTCATGATTCATGATTCAATTCATGATTTATGATTTATGATTTTATTCATGATTCATGATTCAAATCTTGATTGAATTCATGATTCATGATTCGATTCATGATTAATGATTCATGAATCAAGATTCGTTTCATGATTCAGGATTCATGAATCATGATTCATGATTCATGATTCATTTCATGATTCCTGATTCATGATTCAATTCATGATTCATGATTCGATTTATGATTCATGATTCAATTCATGATTCATGATTCAATTCATGATTCATGGTTTATGATTCAATCATGATTTATGATTCATTTCATGATTCATGGTTTATAAATCATGATTAAATTAATGATTCATGATTCATGATTCAATTCATGATCCATGATTCAATTTATGATTCATTTCATGATTCGTGATTCAATTCATGATTCATTAATTCATGATTCATGATTGAATTCATGATTGATGATTCAATTCATGATTCATGATTCATTTCATGATTCATGATTCATTTCATGATTCGTGATTCAATTCATGATTCATTATTCATGATTCAATTCATAATTCAATTCATGATTCATGATTTGATTCATGATTCATGATTCAATTCATGATTCATTTTTCATGATTCATGATTTATGATTCAATTCATGATTCATTTCATGATTCATGATTCATGATTTAATTCATGATTCCTCATTCATAATTCAATTCATGATTCATGATTCATTTTATGACTCATGATTCATGATTCAATTAATGATTCATGATTCGATTCATGATTCATAATTCAGGATTCATGATTATTGATTTATGATTCATGATTCAATTCATGATTCATGATTCAATTCATGATTCATGATTATTGATTCATGATTCATGATTCAATTCATGATTCATGATTCGTGATTCAATTCATGATTCATGATTCAATTCATAATTCATGATTCAATTCATGATTCATTTCATGATTCATGATTCAATTCATGATTCATGATTTAAT
This sequence comes from Mixophyes fleayi, assembly GCF_038048845.1. Lineage (NCBI taxonomy): Eukaryota > Metazoa > Chordata > Amphibia > Anura > Limnodynastidae > Mixophyes > Mixophyes fleayi. The sequence goes on from NW_027448379.1 coordinate 42,109, forward strand.
TCCTGATTCATGATTCAATTCATGATTCATGATTTGATTCATGATTCATGATTCAAATCATGATTCAATTCATGATTCATGATTTAATTCATAATTCATGATTCGATTCATGATTCATGATTCAATTCATGATTCATGATTTATGATTTGATTCATGATTCATGATTCAAGATGCGATTCATCATGATTTGATTCATGATTCAATTCATGATTCATGATTCAATTCATGCTTCAATTCATGATTCATGATTCAATTCATGATTCATGATTAATAATTCTATTCATGATTCATGATTGAATTCATGATTCATGATTCATGATTCGATTCTTGATTCATGATTCAAATTATGATTCATGGTTCATGGTTCATTATTCATTATTCATTTCATGATTCAATTCTTGATTCATGATTCATGATTTGATTCATGATTTATGATTCATTTCATGATTCATTATTCATGATTTTTGATTCAATTCATGATTCATGATTCATGATTTTTGATTCAATTCATGATTCATGATTCATTTCATGATTCATGATTTAATTCATGATTCCTGATTCATGATTAAAGTTATGATTCATGATTCATTTTATGATTCATTTTATGATTCATGATTCAATTCATGATTCATGATTTAATTCATAATTCATGATTCGATTCATGATTCATGATTCAATTCATGATTCAATTCATGATTAAGGATTTAATTCCTGATTCATGATTCAAATCATGGTTCATGATTCATGATTCAATTCATGATTCATGATTCAATTCATGATTTATGATTCAATTCGTGATTCATGATTCAATTCACGATTCAATTCATGATTCATGATTCAATTCAAGATTCATAATTCAATATATGATTCAATTCATGATTCATGATTCAAATCATGATTCATGATTCAATTCATGATTCATGATTCAATTCATGATTTATGATTCATGATTCAATTCATGATTCCTGATTCAGGATTCAATTCATGATTCCTGATTCATGATTTATGATTTATGATTCAATTCCTGATTCATGATTCAATTCATGATTCATGATTCAATTCAAGATTCAATTCATGATTCAATTCATGATTCATGATTCAATTCATGATTCAGGATTCAATTCATGATTCCTGATTCATGATTTATGATTTATGATTCAATTCATGATTCATGATTCAATTCATGATTCATGATTCAATTCAAGATTCAATTCATGATTCAATTCATGATTCATGATTCAATTCATGATTCATGATTCAATTCATGATTCATGATTCAATTCATGATTCAAATTATGAGTCATGATTCAATTCATGATTCAAATACATGATTCATGATTCATGATTCAATTTGTGATTCAATTCATGATTCATGATTCAATTCATGATTCATGATTCAATTCATGACTCATGATTGATGATTCATGATTCACTTCATGACTCATGATTCTTGATTCATGACTAAATTCATGACTCATGATTCATGATTCATGATTCACTTCATGATCCATGATTCAATTCATGACTCATGACTCATGATTCATGTTTTAATCTATGATTCAATTCATGATTCATGATTCATGATTCAATTCATTATTCAATTTATGATTTATAATTCAATTCATGATTCATGAATCATGATTGGATTCATGATTCATGATTCATAAATCATGATTCGATCCATGATTCATGATTCAATTTACTATTCATGATTCATGATTTAATTAATGATTCATGATTCAATTCATGATTCATTTCATGATTCATGATTCAATTCATGATTTATGATTTGATTCAAGATTAATGATTCATGAATCAATGATTTGATTCATGATTCATGAATCATGATTTGATTCATGATTCATGAATCATGATTCGATTCATGATTCATGATTCAATTCATGATTCATGATTCAATTCATGATTCATGATTCAATTCACGATTCAATTCATGATTCATGATTCATGATTCAATTCAAGATTTATGATTCAATAAATGATTCAATTCATGATTCATGATTCAAATCATGATTCATGATTCAATTCATGATTCATGATTTAATTCATGATTTATGACTCATGATTCAATTCATGATTCATGATTCATGATTCAATTCATGATTCATGATTCAATTCATGATTCAATTCATGATTCATGATTCAATTCATGATTCATGATTCAATTCATGATTCAAATTATGATTCATGATTCATGATTCAATTCATGATTCAAATACATGATTCATGATTCATGATTCAATTTGTGATTCAATTCATGATTCATGATTCATTTCATGATTCATGATTCAATTCATGATTCAATTCATGACTCATGATTCATGATTCATGATTCACTTCATGACTCATGATTCATGATTTAATTCATGATTCATGATTCAATTCATGATTGAATTCTAGATTCATGATTCAATTCATGATTCATGATTCAATTCATGATCCATGATTCAATTCATGACTCATGATTCATGCTTCATGATTTAATTTATGATTCAATTCATGATTCATGATTCAATTCATTATTCAGTTTATGATTCATAATTCAATTCATGATTCATGAATCATGATTCGATTCATGATTCATAAATCATGATTCGATTCATGATTCATAAATCATGATTCGATTCATGATTCATGATTCAATTTACTATTCATGATTCATGATTTAATTCATGATTCATGATTCAATTCATGATTCATTTCATGATTCATGATTCAATTCATGATTTATGATTTGATTCAAGATTAATGATTCATGAATCATGATTTGATTCATGATTCATGATTCAATTCATGATTCATGATTCAATTCATGATTCATGATTCAATATATGATTCATGATTCAAATCATAATTCATGATTCATGATTCATTTCATTATTCATGATTTAATTCATGATTTATGATTCAATTTATGATTCATGATTCAATTTATGATTCATGATTCATGATTTAATTCATGATTCATGATTAAATTCATGATTCATGATGCAATTCATGATTCATGATTCATTATTTGATTCATGATTTATGATTCATGATTCAATTTATGATTCCTTATTTATAAATCATGATTTATGATTAAATTCATGATTCATGATTAAATTCATGATTCATGATTCAATTCATGATTCATGATTTATGATTCATGTTTCAATTCATGATTCATGATTCATGATTCATGATTCAATTTATGATTCATGATTCAATTCATGATTCATGATTTAATTAATGATTTATGATTCAATTCATGATTCATGATTCAATTCACGATTCAATTCATGATTCATGATTCATGATTCAATTCAAGATTCATGATTCAATACATGATTCAATTCATGATTCATGATTCAAATCATGATTCATGATTCAATTCATGATTCATGATTTAATTCAAGATTTATGACTCATGATTCAATTCATGATTCATGATTCATGATTCAATTCATGATTCATGATTCAATTCATGATTCAATTCATGATTCATGATTCAATTAATGATTCATGATTCAATTCATGATTCAAATTATGATTCATGATTCATGATTCAATTCATGATTCAAATACATGATTCATGATTCATGATTCAATTCATGATTCATGATTCAATTCATGATTCATGATTCATAATTCAATTCATGACTCATGATTCATGATTCATGATTCACTTCATGACTCATGATTCATGATTCATGATTCAATTCATGACTCATGATTCATGATTCAATTCATGATTCATGATTCAATTCATGATTCAATTCTAGATTCATGATTCAATTCATGATTCATGATTCAATTCATGATCCATGATTCAATTCATTATTCAGTTTATGATTCATAATTCAATTCATGATTCATGAATCATGATTCGATTCATGATTCATAAATCATGATTCGATTCATGATTCATGATTCAATTTACTATTCATGATTCATGATTTAATTCATGATTCATGATTTAATTCATGATTCATGATTTAATTA
>NW_027448380.1:0-46017 GCF_038048845.1 Mixophyes fleayi
ATTGTTTCCAAGAGAAATGGAGACAGGAGTGTAAAAAAGCGTTGTTTTTGGACTGCAATGAAGAAATGACTATGTTCTGCGATTTCTCCTGCTCAAAAAGACTTAGGAAGTTGATAATTGTGGGCAATGTTAGAAATGTCAGGAGAAGCAAGAATTATGTAAAAGGATTGATGTAAGTCATTGTTTCCAAGAGAAAGGGAGACTGGAGTGTAAAAAAGGATTGTTTTTGGACGGCAATGAATAAATGACTGTTTTGCGATTTCTCTTGCTCAGAAAGACTTAGAAAGTTGATAATTGTGGGCAATGTTAGAAATGTCAGGAGAAACAAGAATTATGTAAAAGTATTGATGTAAGTCATTGTTTCCAAGAGAAAGGGAGACAGGAGTGTAAAAAAGTGTTGTTTTTGGACGGCAATGAAGAAATGACTATGTTTTGCGATTTCTCCTGCTCAGAAAGACTTAGAAAGTTGATAATTGTGGGCAATGTTAGAAATGTCATGAGAAACAAGAATTATGTAAAAGGATTGATGTAAGTCATTGTTTCCAGGAGAAAGGGAGACAGGAGTGTAAAAAAGCGTTGTTTTTGGACTGCAATGAAGAAATGACTATGTTCTGCGATTTCTCCTGCTCAAAAAGACTTAGGAAGTTGATAATTGTGGGCAATGTTAGAAATGTCAGGAGAAACAAGAATTATGTAAAAGGATTGATGTAAGTCATTGTTTCCAAGAGAAAGGGAGACTGGAGTGTAAAAAAGCATTGTTTTTGGACGGCAATGAATAAATGACTGTTTTGCGATTTCTCTTGCTCAGAAAGACTTAGAAAGTTGATAATTGTGGGCAATGTTAGAAATGTCAGGAGAAACAAGAATTATGTAAAAGTATTGATGTAAGTCATTGTTTCCAAGAGAAAGGGAGACAGGAGTGTAAAAAAGTGTTGTTTTTGGACGGCAATGAAGAAATGACTATGTTTTGCGATTTCTCCTGCTCAGAAAGACTTAGAAAGTTGATAATTGTGGGCAATGTTAGAAATGTCATGAGAAACAAGAATTATGTAAAAGGATTGATGTAAGTCATTGTTTCCAGGAGAAAGGGAGACAGGAGTGTAAAAAAGCGTTGTTTTTGGACGGCAATGAAGAAATGACTATATTTTGCGGTTTCTCCTGCTCAGAAAGACTTAGAAAGTTGATAATTGTGGGCAATGTTAGAAATGTCAGGAGAAACAAGAATTATGTAAAAGGATTGATGTAAGTCATTGTTTCCAAGAGAAAGGGAGACTGGAGTGTAAAAAAGCGTTGTTTTTGGACTGCAATGAAGAAATGACTATGTTTTGCGATTTCTCCTGCTCAGAAAGACTTAGAAAGTTGATAATTGTGGGCAATGTTAGAAATGTCATGAGAAACAAGAATTATGTAAAAGGATTGATGTAAGTCATTGTTTCCAGGAGAAAGGGAGACAGGAGTGTAAAAAAGCGTTGTTTTTGGACGGCAATGAAGAAATGACTATATTTTGCGATTTCTCCTGCTCAGAAAGACTTAGAAAGTTGATAATTGTGGGCAATGTTAGAAATGTCAGGAGAAACAAGAATTATGTAAAAGGATTGATGTAAGTCATTGTTTCCAAGAGAAAGGGAGACTGGAGTGTAAAAAAGCGTTGTTTTTGGACTGCAATGAAGAAATGACTATGTTTTGCGATTTCTCCTGCTCAGAAAGACTTAGAAAGTTGATAATTGTGGACAATGTTAGAAATGTCATGAGAAACAAGAATTATGTAAAAGGATTGATGTAAGTCATTGTTTCCAGGAGAAAGGGAGACAGGAGTGTAAAAAAGCGTTGTTTTTGGACGGCAATGAAGAAATGACTATATTTTGCGATTTCTCCTGCTCAGAAAGACTTAGAAAGTTGATAATTGTGGGCAATGTTAGAAATGTCATGAGAAACAAGAATTATGTAAAAGGATTGATGTAAGTCATTGTTTCCAAGAGAAATGGAGACAGGAGTGTAAAAAAGCGTTGTTTTTGGACTGCAATGAAGAAATGACTATGTTCTGCGATTTCTCCTGCTCAAAAAGACTTAGAAAGTTGATAATTGTGGGCAATGTTAGAAATGTCATGAGAAACAAGAATTATGTAAAAGGATTGATGTAAGTCATTGTTTCCAGGAGAAAGGGAGACAGGAGTGTAAAAATGCGTTGTTTTTGGACGGCAATGAAGAAATGACTATATTTTGCGATTTCTCCTGCTCAGAAAGACTTAGAAAGTTGATAATTGTGGGCAATGTTAGAAATGTCAGGAGAAACAAGAATTATGTAAAAGGATTGATGTAAGTCATTGTTTCCAAGAGAAAGGGAGACTGGAGTGTAAAAAAGCGTTGTTTTTGGACTGCAATGAAGAAATGACTATGTTCTGCGATTTCTCCTGCTCAAAAAGACTTAGAAAGTTGATAATTGTGGGCAATGTTAGAAATGTCAGGAGAAACAAGAATTATGTAAAAGTATTGATGTAAGTCATTGTTTCCAAGAGAAAGGGAGACAGGAGTGTAAAAAAGTGTTGTTTTTGGACGGCAATGAAGAAATGACTATATTTTGCGGTTTCTCCTGCTCAGAAAGACTTAGAAAGTTGATAATTGTGGGCAATGTTAGAAATGTCAGGAGAAACAAGAATTATGTAAAAGGATTGATGTAAGTCATTGTTTCCAAGAGAAATGGAGACAGGAGTGTAAAAAAGCGTTGTTTTTGGACTGCAATGAAGAAATGACTATGTTCTGCGATTTCTCCTGCTCAAAAAGACTTAGGAAGTTGATAATTGTGGGCAATGTTAGAAATGTCAGGAGAAGCAAGAATTATGTAAAAGGATTGATGTAAGTCATTGTTTCCAAGAGAAAGGGAGACTGGAGTGTAAAAAAGGATTGTTTTTGGACGGCAATGAATAAATGACTGTTTTGCGATTTCTCTTGCTCAGAAAGACTTAGAAAGTTGATAATTGTGGGCAATGTTAGAAATGTCAGGAGAAACAAGAATTATGTAAAAGTATTGATGTAAGTCATTGTTTCCAAGAGAAAGGGAGACAGGAGTGTAAAAAAGTGTTGTTTTTGGACGGCAATGAAGAAATGACTATGTTTTGCGATTTCTCCTGCTCAGAAAGACTTAGAAAGTTGATAATTGTGGGCAATGTTAGAAATGTCATGAGAAACAAGAATTATGTAAAAGGATTGATGTAAGTCATTGTTTCCAGGAGAAAGGGAGACAGGAGTGTAAAAAAGCGTTGTTTTTGGACGGCAATGAAGAAATGACTATATTTTGCGGTTTCTCCTGCTCAGAAAGACTTAGAAAGTTGATAATTGTGGGCAATGTTAGAAATGTCAGGAGAAACAAGAATTATGTAAAAGGATTGATGTAAGTCATTGTTTCCAAGAGAAAGGGAGACTGGAGTGTAAAAAAGCGTTGTTTTTGGACTGCAATGAAGAAATGACTATGTTTTGCGATTTCTCCTGCTCAGAAAGACTTAGAAAGTTGATAATTGTGGGCAATATTAGAAATGTCATGAGAAACAAGAATTATGTAAAAGGATTGATGTAAGTCATTGTTTCCAGGAGAAAGGGAGACAGGAGTGTAAAAAAGCGTTGTTTTTGGACGGCAATGAAGAAATGACTATATTTTGCGATTTCTCCTGCTCAGAAAGACTTAGAAAGTTGATAATTGTGGGCAATGTTAGAAATGTCAGGAGAAACAAGAATTATGTAAAAGGATTGATGTAAGTCATTGTTTCCAAGAGAAAGGGAGACTGGAGTGTAAAAAAGCGTTGTTTTTGGACTGTAATGAAGAAATGACTATGTTTTGCGATTTCTCCTGCTCAGAAAGACTTAGAAAGTTGATAATTGTGGACAATGTTAGAAATGTCATGAGAAACAAGAATTATGTAAAAGGATTGATGTAAGTCATTGTTTCCAAGAGAAAGGGAGACTGGAGTGTAAAAAAGCGTTGTTTTTGGACTGCAATGAAGAAATGACTATGTTTTGCGATTTCTCCTGCTCAGAAAGACTTAGAAAGTTGATATTTGTGGGCAATGTTAGAAATGTCATGAGAAACAAGAATTATGTAAAAGGATTGATGTAAGTCATTGTTTCCAGGAGAAGGGGAGACAGGAGTGTAAAAAAGCGTTGTTTTTGGACGGCAATGAAGAAATTACTATATTTTGCGATTTCTCCTGCTCAGAAAGACTTAGAAAGTTGATAATTGTGGGCAATGTTAGAAATGTCATGAGAAACAAGAATTATGTAAAAGGATTGATGTAAGTCATTGTTTCCAGGAGAAAGGGAGACAGGAGTGTAAAAAAAAGCGTTGTTTTTGGACGGCAATGAAGAAATGACTATATTTTGCGGTTTCTCCTGCTCAGAAAGACTTAGAAAGTTGATAATTGTGGGCAATGTTAGAAATGTCAGGAGAAACAAGAATTATGTAAAAGGATTGATGTAAGTCATTATTTCCAGGAGAAGGGGAGACAGGAGTGTAAAAAAGCGTTGTTTTTGGACGGCAATGAAGAAATTACTATATTTTGCGATTTCTCCTGCTCAGAAAGACTTAGAAAGTTGATAATTGTGGGCAATGTTAGAAATGTCATGAGAAACAAGAATTATGTAAAAGGATTGATGTAAGTCATTGTTTCCAAGAGAAATGGAGACAGGAGTGTAAAAAAGCATTGTTTTTGGACTGCAATGAAGAAATGACTATGTTCTGCGATTTCTCCTGCTCAAAAAGACTTAGAAAGTTGATAATTGTGGGCAATGTTAGAAATGTCATGAGAAACAAGAATTATGTAAAAGGATTGATGTAAGTCATTGTTTCCAGGAGAAAGGGAGACAGGAGTGTAAAAATGCGTTGTTTTTGGACGGCAATGAAGAAATGACTATATTTTGCGATTTCTCCTGCTCAGAAAGACTTAGAAAGTTGATAATTGTGGGCAATGTTAGAAATGTCAGGAGAAACAAGAATTATGTAAAAGGATTGATGTAAGTCATTGTTTCCAAGAGAAAGGGAGACTGGAGTGTAAAAAAGCGTTGTTTTTGGACTGCAATGAAGAAATGACTATGTTCTGCGATTTCTCCTGCTCAAAAAGACTTAGAAAGTTGATAATTGTGGGCAATGTTAGAAATGTCAGGAGAAACAAGAATTATGTAAAAGTATTGATGTAAGTCATTGTTTCCAAGAGAAAGGGAGACAGGAGTGTAAAAAAGCGTTGTTTTTGGACGGCAATGAAGAAATGACTATATTTTGCGGTTTCTCCTGCTCAGAAAGACTTAGAAAGTTGATAATTGTGGGCAATGTTAGAAATGTCAGGAGAAACAAGAATTATGTAAAAGGATTGATGTAAGTCATTGTTTCCAAGAGAAAGGGAGACTGGAGTGTAAAAAAGCGTTGTTTTTGGACTGCAATGAAGAAATGACTATGTTCTGCGATTTCTCCTGCTCAAAAAGACTTAGGAAGTTGATAATTGTGGGCAATGTTAGAAATGTCAGGAGAAACAAGAATTATGTAAAAGGATTGATGTAAGTCATTGTTTCCAAGAGAAAGGGAGACTGGAGTGTAAAAAAGCATTGTTTTTGGACGGCAATGAATAAATGACTGTTTTGCGATTTCTCTTGCTCAGAAAGACTTAGAAAGTTGATAATTGTGGGCAATGTTAGAAATGTCAGGAGAAACAAGAATTATGTAAAAGTATTGATGTAAGTCATTGTTTCCAAGAGAAAGGGAGACAGGAGTGTAAAAAAGTGTTGTTTTTGGACGGCAATGAAGAAATGACTATGTTTTGCGATTTCTCCTGCTCAGAAAGACTTAGAAAGTTGATAATTGTGGGCAATGTTAGAAATGTCATGAGAAACAAGAATTATGTAAAAGGATTGATGTAAGTCATTGTTTCCAGGAGAAAGGGAGACAGGAGTGTAAAAAAGCGTTGTTTTTGGACGGCAATGAAGAAATGACTATATTTTGCGGTTTCTCCTGCTCAGAAAGACTTAGAAAGTTGATAATTGTGGGCAATGTTAGAAATGTCAGGAGAAACAAGAATTATGTAAAAGGATTGATGTAAGTCATTGTTTCCAAGAGAAAGGGAGACTGAAGTGTAAAAAAGCGTTGTTTTTGGACTGCAATGAAGAAATGACTATGTTTTGCGATTTCTCCTGCTCAGAAAGACTTAGAAAGTTGATAATTGTGGGCAATGTTAGAAATGTCATGAGAAACAAGAATTATGTAAAAGGATTGATGTAAGTCATTGTTTCCAGGAGAAAGGGAGACAGGAGTGTAAAAAAGCGTTGTTTTTGGACGGCAATGAAGAAATGACTATATTTTGCGATTTCTCCTGCTCAGAAAGACTTAGAAAGTTGATAATTGTGGGCAATGTTAGAAATGTCAGGAGAAACAAGAATTATGTAAAAGGATTGATGTAAGTCATTGTTTCCAAGAGAAAGGGAGACTGGAGTGTAAAAAAGCGTTGTTTTTGGACTGCAATGAAGAAATGACTATGTTTTGCGATTTCTCCTGCTCAGAAAGACTTAGAAAGTTGATAATTGTGGACAATGTTAGAAATGTCATGAGAAACAAGAATTATGTAAAAGGATTGATGTAAGTCATTGTTTCCAGGAGAAAGGGAGACAGGAGTGTAAAAAAGCGTTGTTTTTGGACGGCAATGAAGAAATGACTATATTTTGCGATTTCTCCTGCTCAGAAACACTTAGAAAGTTGATAATTGTGGGCAATGTTAGAAATGTCATGAGAAACAAGAATTATGTAAAAGGATTGATGTAAGTCATTGTTTCCAAGAGAAATGGAGACAGGAGTGTAAAAAAGCGTTGTTTTTGGACTGCAATGAAGAAATGACTATGTTCTGCGATTTCTCCTGCTCAAAAAGACTTAGAAAGTTGATAATTGTGTGCAATGTTAGAAATGTCATGAGAAACAAGAATTATGTAAAAGGATTGATGTAAGTCATTGTTTCCAGGAGAAAGGGAGACAGGAGTGTAAAAATGCGTTGTTTTTGGACGGCAATGAAGAAATGACTATATTTTGCGATTTCTCCTGCTCAGAAAGACTTAGAAAGTTGATAATTGTGGGCAATGTTAGAAATGCCAGGAGAAACAAGAATTATGTAAAAGGATTGATGTAAGTCATTGTTTCCAAGAGAAAGGGAGACTGGAGTGTAAAAAAGCATTGTTTTTGGACTGCAATGAAGAAATGACTATGTTCTGCGATTTCTCCTGCTCAAAAAGACTTAGAAAGTTGATAATTGTGGGCAATGTTAGAAATGTCAGGAGAAACAAGAATTATGTAAAAGTATTGATGTAAGTCATTGTTTCCAAGAGAAAGGGAGACAGGAGTGTAAAAAAGCGTTGTTTTTGGACGGCAATGAAGAAATGACTATATTTTGCGGTTTCTCCTGCTCAGAAAGACTTAGAAAGTTGATAATTGTGGGCAATGTTAGAAATGTCAGGAGAAACAAGAATTATGTAAAAGGATTGATGTAAGTCATTGTTTCCAAGAGAAATGGAGACAGGAGTGTAAAAAAGCGTTGTTTTTGGACTGCAATGAAGAAATGACTGTGTTCTGCGATTTCTCCTGATCAAAAAGACTTAGGAAGTTGATAATTGTGGGCAATGTTAGAAATGTCAGGAGAAGCAAGAATTATGTAAAAGGATTGATGTAAGTCATTGTTTCCAAGAGAAAGGGAGACTGGAGTGTAAAAAAGGATTGTTTTTGGACGGCAATGAATAAATGACTGTTTTGCGATTTCTCTTGCTCAGAAAGACTTAGAAAGTTGATAATTGTGGGCAATGTTAGAAATGTCAGGAGAAACAAGAATTATGTAAAAGTATTGATGTAAGTCATTGTTTCCAAGAGAAAGGGAGACAGGAGTGTAAAAAAGTGTTGTTTTTGGACGGCAATGAAGAAATGACTATGTTTTGCGATTTCTCCTGCTCAGAAAGACTTAGAAAGTTGATAATTGTGGGCAATGTTAGAAATGTCATGAGAAACAAGAATTATGTAAAAGGATTGATGTAAGTCATTGTTTCCAGGAGAAAGGGAGACAGGAGTGTAAAAAAGCGTTGTTTTTGGACGGCAATGAAGAAATGACTATATTTTGCGGTTTCTCCTGCTCAGAAAGACTTAGAAAGTTGATAATTGTGGGCAATGTTAGAAATGTCAGGAGAAACAAGAATTATGTAAAAGGATTGATGTAAGTCATTGTTTCCAAGAGAAAGGGAGACTGGAGTGTAAAAAAGCGTTGTTTTTGGACTGCAATGAAGAAATGACTATGTTTTGCGATTTCTCCTGCTCAGAAAGACTTAGAAAGTTGATAATTGTGGGCAATATTAGAAATGTCATGAGAAACAAGAATTATGTAAAAGGATTGATGTAAGTCATTGTTTCCAGGAGAAAGGGAGACAGGAGTGTAAAAAAGCGTTGTTTTTGGACGGCAATGAAGAAATGACTATATTTTGCGATTTCTCCTGCTCAGAAAGACTTAGAAAGTTGATAATTGTGGGCAATGTTAGAAATGTCAGGAGAAACAAGAATTATGTAAAAGGATTGATGTAAGTCATTGTTTCCAGGAGAAAGGGAGACAGGAGTGTAAAAAAGCGTTGTTTTTGGACGGCAATGAAGAAATGACTATATTTTGCGATTTCTCCTGCTCAGAAAGACTTAGAAAGTTGATAATTGTGGGCAATGTTAGAAATGTCAGGAGAAACAAGAATTATGTAAAAGGATTGATGTAAGTCATTGTTTCCAAGAGAAAGGGAGACTGGAGTGTAAAAAAGCGTTGTTTTTGGACTGCAATGAAGAAATGACTATGTTTTGCGATTTCTCCTGCTCAGAAAGACTTAGAAAGTTGATATTTGTGGGCAATGTTAGAAATGTCATGAGAAACAAGAATTATGTAAAAGGATTGATGTAAGTCATTGTTTCCAGGAGAAAGGGAGACAGGAGTGTAAAAAAGCGTTGTTTTTGGACGGCAATGAAGAAATGACTATATTTTGCGGTTTCTCCTGCTCAGAAAGACTTAGAAAGTTGATAATTGTGGGCAATGTTAGAAATGTCAGGAGAAACAAGAATTATGTAAAAGTATTGATGTAAGTCATTGTTTCCAAGAGAAAGGGAGACAGGAGTGTAAAAAAGCGTTGTTTTTGGACGGCAATGAAGAAATGACTATATTTTGCGGTTTCTCCTGCTCAGAAAGACTTAGAAAGTTGATAATTGTGGGCAATGTTAGAAATGTCAGGAGAAACAAGAATTATGTAAAAGGATTGATGTAAGTCATTGTTTCCAAGAGAAAGGGAGACTGGAGTGTAAAAAAGCGTTGTTTTTGGACTGCAATGAAGAAATGACTATGTTCTGCGATTTCTCCTGCTCAAAAAGACTTAGGAAGTTGATAATTGTGGGCAATGTTAGAAATGTCAGGAGAAACAAGAATTATGTAAAAGGATTGATGTAAGTCATTGTTTCCAAGAGAAAGGGAGACTGGAGTGTAAAAAAGCATTGTTTTTGGACGGCAATGAATAAATGACTGTTTTGCGATTTCTCTTGCTCAGAAAGACTTAGAAAGTTGATAATTGTGGGCAATGTTAGAAATGTCAGGAGAAACAAGAATTATGTAAAAGTATTGATGTAAGTCATTGTTTCCAAGAGAAAGGGAGACAGGAGTGTAAAAAAGTGTTGTTTTTGGACGGCAATGAAGAAATGACTATGTTTTGCGATTTCTCCTGCTCAGAAAGACTTAGAAAGTTGATAATTGTGGGCAATGTTAGAAATGTCATGAGAAACAAGAATTATGTAAAAGGATTGATGTAAGTCATTGTTTCCAGGAGAAAGGGAGACAGGAGTGTAAAAAAGCGTTGTTTTTGGACGGCAATGAAGAAATGACTATATTTTGCGGTTTCTCCTGCTCAGAAAGACTTAGAAAGTTGATAATTGTGGGCAATGTTAGAAATGTCAGGAGAAACAAGAATTATGTAAAAGGATTGATGTAAGTCATTGTTTCCAAGAGAAAGGGAGACTGAAGTGTAAAAAAGCGTTGTTTTTGGACTGCAATGAAGAAATGACTATGTTTTGCGATTTCTCCTGCTCAGAAAGACTTAGAAAGTTGATAATTGTGGGCAATGTTAGAAATGTCATGAGAAACAAGAATTATGTAAAAGGATTGATGTAAGTCATTGTTTCCAGGAGAAAGGGAGACAGGAGTGTAAAAAAGCGTTGTTTTTGGACGGCAATGAAGAAATGACTATATTTTGCGATTTCTCCTGCTCAGAAAGACTTAGAAAGTTGATAATTGTGGGCAATGTTAGAAATGTCAGGAGAAACAAGAATTATGTAAAAGGATTGATGTAAGTCATTGTTTCCAAGAGAAAGGGAGACTGGAGTGTAAAAAAGCGTTGTTTTTGGACTGCAATGAAGAAATGACTATGTTTTGCGATTTCTCCTGCTCAGAAAGACTTAGAAAGTTGATAATTGTGGACAATGTTAGAAATGTCATGAGAAACAAGAATTATGTAAAAGGATTGATGTAAGTCATTGTTTCCAGGAGAAAGGGAGACAGGAGTGTAAAAAAGCGTTGTTTTTGGACGGCAATGAAGAAATGACTATATTTTGCGATTTCTCCTGCTCAGAAACACTTAGAAAGTTGATAATTGTGGGCAATGTTAGAAATGTCATGAGAAACAAGAATTATGTAAAAGGATTGATGTAAGTCATTGTTTCCAAGAGAAATGGAGACAGGAGTGTAAAAAAGCGTTGTTTTTGGACTGCAATGAAGAAATGACTATGTTCTGCGATTTCTCCTGCTCAAAAAGACTTAGAAAGTTGATAATTGTGTGCAATGTTAGAAATGTCATGAGAAACAAGAATTATGTAAAAGGATTGATGTAAGTCATTGTTTCCAGGAGAAAGGGAGACAGGAGTGTAAAAATGCGTTGTTTTTGGACGGCAATGAAGAAATGACTATATTTTGCGATTTCTCCTGCTCAGAAAGACTTAGAAAGTTGATAATTGTGGGCAATGTTAGAAATGCCAGGAGAAACAAGAATTATGTAAAAGGATTGATGTAAGTCATTGTTTCCAAGAGAAAGGGAGACTGGAGTGTAAAAAAGCATTGTTTTTGGACTGCAATGAAGAAATGACTATGTTCTGCGATTTCTCCTGCTCAAAAAGACTTAGAAAGTTGATAATTGTGGGCAATGTTAGAAATGTCAGGAGAAACAAGAATTATGTAAAAGTATTGATGTAAGTCATTGTTTCCAAGAGAAAGGGAGACAGGAGTGTAAAAAAGCGTTGTTTTTGGACGGCAATGAAGAAATGACTATATTTTGCGGTTTCTCCTGCTCAGAAAGACTTAGAAAGTTGATAATTGTGGGCAATGTTAGAAATGTCAGGAGAAACAAGAATTATGTAAAAGGATTGATGTAAGTCATTGTTTCCAAGAGAAATGGAGACAGGAGTGTAAAAAAGCGTTGTTTTTGGACTGCAATGAAGAAATGACTGTGTTCTGCGATTTCTCCTGATCAAAAAGACTTAGGAAGTTGATAATTGTGGGCAATGTTAGAAATGTCAGGAGAAGCAAGAATTATGTAAAAGGATTGATGTAAGTCATTGTTTCCAAGAGAAAGGGAGACTGGAGTGTAAAAAAGGATTGTTTTTGGACGGCAATGAATAAATGACTGTTTTGCGATTTCTCTTGCTCAGAAAGACTTAGAAAGTTGATAATTGTGGGCAATGTTAGAAATGTCAGGAGAAACAAGAATTATGTAAAAGTATTGATGTAAGTCATTGTTTCCAAGAGAAAGGGAGACAGGAGTGTAAAAAAGTGTTGTTTTTGGACGGCAATGAAGAAATGACTATGTTTTGCGATTTCTCCTGCTCAGAAAGACTTAGAAAGTTGATAATTGTGGGCAATGTTAGAAATGTCATGAGAAACAAGAATTATGTAAAAGGATTGATGTAAGTCATTGTTTCCAGGAGAAAGGGAGACAGGAGTGTAAAAAAGCGTTGTTTTTGGACGGCAATGAAGAAATGACTATATTTTGCGGTTTCTCCTGCTCAGAAAGACTTAGAAAGTTGATAATTGTGGGCAATGTTAGAAATGTCAGGAGAAACAAGAATTATGTAAAAGGATTGATGTAAGTCATTGTTTCCAAGAGAAAGGGAGACTGGAGTGTAAAAAAGCGTTGTT
The DNA here is from genome assembly GCF_038048845.1 of Mixophyes fleayi. Lineage (NCBI taxonomy): Eukaryota > Metazoa > Chordata > Amphibia > Anura > Limnodynastidae > Mixophyes > Mixophyes fleayi. The sequence goes on from NW_027448380.1 coordinate 12,207, forward strand.
TTTGGACTGCAATGAAGAAATGACTATGTTTTGCGATTTCTCCTGCTCAGAAAGACTTAGAAAGTTGATAATTGTGGGCAATATTAGAAATGTCATGAGAAACAAGAATTATGTAAAAGGATTGATGTAAGTCATTGTTTCCAGGAGAAAGGGAGACAGGAGTGTAAAAAAGCGTTGTTTTTGGACGGCAATGAAGAAATGACTATATTTTGCGATTTCTCCTGCTCAGAAAGACTTAGAAAGTTGATAATTGTGGGCAATGTTAGAAATGTCAGGAGAAACAAGAATTATGTAAAAGGATTGATGTAAGTCATTGTTTCCAGGAGAAAGGGAGACAGGAGTGTAAAAAAGCGTTGTTTTTGGACGGCAATGAAGAAATGACTATATTTTGCGATTTCTCCTGCTCAGAAAGACTTAGAAAGTTGATAATTGTGGGCAATGTTAGAAATGTCAGGAGAAACAAGAATTATGTAAAAGGATTGATGTAAGTCATTGTTTCCAAGAGAAAGGGAGACTGGAGTGTAAAAAAGCGTTGTTTTTGGACTGCAATGAAGAAATGACTATGTTTTGCGATTTCTCCTGCTCAGAAAGACTTAGAAAGTTGATATTTGTGGGCAATGTTAGAAATGTCATGAGAAACAAGAATTATGTAAAAGGATTGATGTAAGTCATTGTTTCCAGGAGAAGGGGAGACTGGAGTGTAAAAAAGCGTTGTTTTTGGACGGCAATGAAGAAATGACTATATTTTGCGATTTCTCCTGCTCAGAAAGACTTAGAAAGTTGATAATTGTGGGCAATGTTAGAAATGTCAGGAGAAACAAGAATTATGTAAAAGGATTGATGTAAGTCATTGTTTCCAGGAGAAGGGGAGACAGGAGTGTAAAAAAGCGTTGTTTTTGGACTGCAATGAAGAAATGACTATGTTTTGCGATTTCTCCTGCTCAGAAAGACTTAGAAAGTTGATATTTGTGGGCAATGTTAGAAATGTCATGAGAAACAAGAATTATGTAAAAGGATTGATGTAAGTCATTGTTTCCAGGAGAAGGGGAGACTGGAGTGTAAAAAAGCGTTGTTTTTGGACTGCAATGAAGAAATGACTATGTTTTGCGATTTCTCCTGCTCAGAAAGACTTAGAAAGTTGATAATTGTGGGCAATGTTAGAAATGTCAGGAGAAACAAGAATTATGTAAAAGGATTGATGTAAGTCATTGTTTCCAAGAGAAAGGGAGACTGGAGTGTAAAAAAGCGTTGTTTTTGGACTGCAATGAAGAAATGACTATGTTTTGCGATTTCTCCTGCTCAGAAAGACTTAGAAAGTTGATAATTGTGGACAATGTTAGAAATGTCATGAGAAACAAGAATTATGTAAAAGGATTGATGTAAGTCATTGTTTCCAGGAGAAAGGGAGACAGGAGTGTAAAAAAGCGTTGTTTTTGGACGGCAATGAAGAAATGACTATATTTTGCGATTTCTCCTGCTCAGAAAGACTTAGAAAGTTGATAATTGTGGCAATGTTAGAAATGTCAGGAGAAACAAGAATTATGTAAAAGGATTGATGTAAGTCATTGTTTCCAAGAGAAAGGGAGACTGGAGTGTAAAAAAGCGTTGTTTTTGGACTGCAATGAAGAAATGACTATGTTTTGCGATTTCTCCTGCTCAGAAAGACTTAGAAAGTTGATAATTGTGGGCAATGTTAGAAATGTCATGAGAAACAAGAATTGTGTAAAAGGATTGATGTAAGTCATTGTTTCCAGGAGAAGGGGAGACAGGAGTGTAAAAAAGCGTTGTTTTTGGACGGCAATGAAGAAATGACTATATTTTGCGATTTCTCCTGCTCAGAAAGACTTAGAAAGTTGATAATTGTGGGCAATGTTAGAAATGTCATGAGAAACAAGAATTATGTAAAAGGATTGATGTAAGTCATTGTTTCCAAGAGAAATGGAGACAGGAGTGTAAAAAAGCGTTGTTTTTGGACTGCAATGAAGAAATGACTATGTTCTGCGATTTCTCCTGCTCAAAAAGACTTAGAAAGTTGATAATTGTGGGCAATGTTAGAAATTTCATGAGAAACAAGAATTATGTAAAAGGATTGATGTAAGTCATTGTTTCCAAGAGAAAGGGAGCCTGGAGTGTAAAAAAGCGTTGTTTTTGGACTGCAATGAAGAAATGACTATGTTTTGCGATTTCTCCTGCTCAGAAAGACTTAGAAAGTTGATAATTGTGGACAATGTTAGAAATGTCATGAGAAACAAGAATTATGTAAAAGGATTGATGTAAGTCATTGTTTCCAGGAGAAAGGGAGACAGGAGTGTAAAAAAGCGTTGTTTTTGGACGGCAATGAAGAAATGACTATATTTTGCGATTTCTCCTGCTCAGAAAGACTTAGAAAGTTGATAATTGTGGGCAATGTTAGAAATGTCAGGAGAAACAAGAATTATGTAAAAGGATTGATGTAAGTCATTGTTTCCAAGAGAATGGGAGACTGGAGTGTAAAAAAGCGTTGTTTTTGGACTGCAATGAAGAAATGACTATGTTTTGCGATTTCTCCTGCTCAGAAAGACTTAGAAAGTTGATATTTGTGGACAATGTTAGAAATGTCATGAGAAACAAGAATTATGTAAAAGGATTGATGTAAGTCATTGTTTCCAAGAGAAAGGGAGACTGGAGTGTAAAAAAGCGTTGTTTTTGGACTGCAATGAAGAAATGACTATGTTTTGCGATTTCTCCTGCTCAGAAAGACTTAGAAAGTTGATATTTGTGGGCAATGTTAGAAATGTCATGAGAAACAAGAATTATGTAAAAGGATTGATGTAAGTCATTGTTTCCAGGAGAAGGGGAGACAGGAGTGTAAAAAAGCGTTGTTTTTGGACGGCAATGAAGAAATTACTATATTTTGCGATTTCTCCTGCTCAGAAAGACTTAGAAAGTTGATAATTGTGGGCAATGTTAGAAATGTCAGGAGAAACAAGAATTATGTAAAAGGATTGATGTAAGTCATTGTTTCCAAGAGAAAGGGAGACTGGAGTGTAAAAAAGCGTTGTTTTTGGACTGCAATGAAGAAATGACTATGTTTTGCGATTTCTCCTGCTCAGAAAGACTTAGAAAGTTGATAATTGTGGACAATGTTAGAAATGTCATGAGAAACAAGAATTATGTAAAAGGATTGATGTAAGTCATTGTTTCCAGGAGAAAGGGAGACAGGAGTGTAAAAAAGCGTTGTTTTTGGACGGCAATGAAGAAATGACTATATTTTGCGATTTCTCCTGCTCAGAAAGACTTAGAAAGTTGATAATTGTGGGCAATGTTAGAAATGTCAGGAGAAACAAGAATTATGTAAAAGGATTGATGTAAGTCATTGTTTCCAAGAGAAAGGGAGACTGGAGTGTAAAAAAGCGTTGTTTTTGGACTGCAATGAAGAAATGACTATATTTTGCGATTTCTCCTGCTCAGAAAGACTTAGAAAGTTGATAATTGTGGGCAATGTTAGAAATGTCAGGAGAAACAAGAATTATGTAAAAGGATTGATGTAAGTCATTGTTTCCAAGAGAAAGGGAGACTGGAGTGTAAAAAAGCGTTGTTTTTGGACGGCAATGAAGAAATGACTATATTTTGCGATTTCTCCTGCTCAGAAAGACTTAGAAAGTTGATAATTGTGGGCAATGTTAGAAATGTCAGGAGAAACAAGAATTATGTAAAAGGATTGATGTAAGTCATTGTTTCCAGGAGAAAGGGAGACAGGAGTGTAAAAATGCGTTCTTTTTGGACGGCAATGAAGAAATAACTATATTTTGCGATTTCTCCTGCTCAGAAAGACTTAGAAAGTTGATAATTGTGGGCAATGTTAGAAATGTCAGGAGAAACAAGAATTATGTAAAAGGATTGATGTAAGTCATTGTTTCCAAGAGAAAGGGAGACTGGAGTGTAAAAAAGCGTTGTTTTTGGACTGCAATGAAGAAATGACTATGTTCTGCGATTTCTCCTGCTCAAAAAGACTTAGAAAGTTGATAATTGTGGGCAATGTTAGAAATGTCAGGAGAAACAAGAATTATGTAAAAGTATTGATGTAAGTCATTGTTTTCAAGAGAAAGGGAGACAGGAGTGTAAAAAAGCGTTGTTTTTGGACGGCAATGAAGAAATGACTATATTTTGCGGTTTCTCCTGCTCAGAAAGACTTAGAAAGTTGATAATTGTGGGCAATGTTAGAAATGTCAGGAGAAACAAGAATTATGTAAAAGGATTGATGTAAGTCATTGTTTCCAAGAGAAAGGGAGACTGGAGTGTAAAAAAGCGTTGTTTTTGGACTGCAATGAAGAAATGACTATGTTTTGCGATTTCTCCTGCTCAGAAAGACTTAGAAAGTTGATAATTGTGGGCAATGTTAGAAATGTCAGGAGAAACAAGAATTATGTAAAAGGATTGATGTAAGTCATTGTTTCCAAGAGAAAGGGAGACTGGAGTGTAAAAAAGCGTTGTTTTTGGACTGCAATGAAGAAATGACTATGTTTTGCGATTTCTCCTGCTCAGAAAGACTTAGAAAGTTGATAATTGTGGACAATGTTAGAAATGTCATGAGAAACAAGAATTATGTAAAAGGATTGATGTAAGTCATTGTTTCCAAGAGAAAGGGAGACTGGAGTGTAAAAAAGCGTTATTTTTGGACTGCAATGAAGAAATGACTATGTTTTGCGATTTCTCCTGCTCAGAAAGACTTAGAAAGTTGATATTTGTGGGCAATGTTAGAAATGTCATGAGAAACAAGAATTATGTAAAAGGATTGATGTAAGTCATTGTTTCCAGGAGAAGGGGAGACAGGAGTGTAAAAAAGCGTTGTTTTTGGACGGCAATGAAGAAATGACTATATTTTGCGATTTCTCCTGCTCAGAAAGACTTAGAAAGTTGATAATTGTGGGCAATGTTAGAAATGTCAGGAGAAACAAGAATTATGTAAAAGGATTGATGTAAGTCATTGTTTCCAGGAGAAGGGGAGACAGGAGTGTAAAAAAGCGTTGTTTTTGGACTGCAATGAAGAAATGACTATGTTTTGCGATTTCTCCTGCTCAAAAAGACTTAGGAAGTTGATAATTGTGGGCAATGTTAGAAATGTCAGGAGAAACAAGAATTATGTAAAAGGATTGATGTAAGTCATTGTTTCCAAGAGAAAGGGAGACTGGAGTGTAAAAAAGCATTGTTTTTGGACGGCAATGAATAAATGACTGTTTTGCGATTTCTCTTGCTCAGAAAGACTTAGAAAGTTGATAATTGTGGGCAATGTTAGAAATGTCAGGAGAAACAAGAATTATGTAAAAGTATTGATGTAAGTCATTGTTTCCAAGAGAAAGGGAGACTGGAGTGTAAAAAAGCGTTGTTTTTGGACTGCAATGAAGAAATGACTATGTTTTGCGATTTCTCCTGCTCAGAAAGACTTAGAAAGTTGATAATTGTGGACAATGTTAGAAATGTCATGAGAAACAAGAATTATGTAAAAGGATTGATGTAAGTCATTGTTTCCAGGAGAAAGGGAGACAGGAGTGTAAAAAAGCGTTGTTTTTGGACGGCAATGAAGAAATGACTATATTTTGCGATTTCTCCTGCTCAGAAAGACTTAGAAAGTTGATAATTGTGGGCAATGTTAGAAATGTCAGGAGAAACAAGAATTATGTAAAAGGATTGATGTAAGTCATTGTTTCCAAGAGAATGGGAGACTGGAGTGTAAAAAAGCGTTGTTTTTGGACTGCAATGAAGAAATGACTATGTTTTGCGATTTCTCCTGCTCAGAAAGACTTAGAAAGTTGATATTTGTGGACAATGTTAGAAATGTCATGAGAAACAAGAATTATGTAAAAGGATTGATGTAAGTCATTGTTTCCAGGAGAAGGGGAGACAGGAGTGTAAAAAAGCGTTGTTTTTGGACGGCAATGAAGAAATGACTATATTTTGCGATTTCTCCTGCTCAGAAAGACTTAGAAAGTTGATAATTGTGGGCAATGTTAGAAATGTCAGGAGAAACAAGAATTATGTAAAAGGATTGATGTAAGTCATTGTTTCCAAGAGAAATGGAGACAGGAGTGTAAAAAAGCGTTGTTTTTGGACTGCAATGAAGAAATGACTATGTTCTGCGATTTCTCCTGCTCAAAAAGACTTAGAAAGTTGATAATTGTGGGCAATGTTAGAAATGTCAGGAGAAACAAGAATTATGTAAAAGTATTGATGTAAGTCATTGTTTCCAAGAGAAAGGGAGACTGGAGTGTAAAAAAGCGTTGTTTTTGGACTGCAATGAAGAAATGACTATGTTTTGCGATTTCTCCTGCTCAGAAAGACTTAGAAAGTTGATATTTGTGGACAATGTTAGAAATGTCAGGAGAAACAAGAATTATGTAAAAGGATTGATGTAAGTCATTGTTTCCAAGAGAAAGGGAGACTGGAGTGTAAAAAAGCGTTGTTTTTGGACTGCAATGAAGAAATGACTATGTTTTGCGATTTCTCCTGCTCAGAAAGACTTAGAAAGTTGATATTTGTGGACAATGTTAGAAATGTCATGAGAAACAAGAATTATGTAAAAGGATTGATGTAAGTCATTGTTTCCAAGAGAAAGGGAGCCTGGAGTGTAAAAAAGCGTTGTTTTTGGACTGCAATGAAGAAATGACTATGTTTTGCGATTTCTCCTGCTCAGAAAGACTTAGAAAGTTGATATTTGTGGACAATGTTAGAAATGTCATGAGAAACAAGAATTATGTAGAAGTATTGATGTAAGTCATTGTTTCCAGGAGAAAGGGAGACAGGAGTGTAAAAAAGCGTTGTTTTTGGACTGCAATGAAGAAATGACTGTTTTGCAATTTGTCTTGCTCAGAAAGACTTAGAAAGTTGATAATTGTGGGCAATGTTAGAAATGTAATGAGAAACAAGAATTATGTAGAAGTATTGATGTAAGTCATTGTTTCCAGATGAAAGGGAGACAGGAGTGTAAAAAAGCGTTGTTTTTGGACGGCAATGAAGAAATGACTATATTTTGCGATTTCTCCTGCTCAGAAAGACTTAGAAAGTTGATATTTGTGGGCAATGTTAGAAATGTCATGAGAAACAAGAATTATGTAAAAGGATTGATGTAAGTCATTGTTTCCAAGAGAAAGGGAGACTGGAGTGTAAAAAAGCGTTGTTTTTGGACTGCAATGAAGAAATGACTATATTTTGCGATTTCTCCTGCTCAGAAAGACTTAGAAAGTTGATATTTGTGGGCAATGTTAGAAATGTCAGGAGAAACAAGAATTATGTAAAAGTATTGATGTAAGTCATTGTTTCCAGGAGAAAGGGAGACAGGAGTGTAAAAAAGCGTTGTTTTTGGACGGCAATGAAGAAATTACTATGTTTTGCGATTTCTCCTGCTCAGAAAGACTTAGAAAGTTGATAATTGTGGGCAATGGTAGAAATGTCATGAGAAATAAGAATTATGTAAAAGGATTGATGCAAGTCATTGTTGCCAAGAGAAAGGGAGACTGGAGTGTAAAAAAGCGTTGTTTTTGGACTGCAATGAAGAAATGACTATGTTTTGCGATTTCTCCTGCTCAGAAAGACTTAGAAAGTTAATAATTGTGGGCAATGTTAGAAATGTCAGGAGAAACAAGAATTATGTAAAAGGATTGATGTCAGTCATTGTTTCCAAGAGAAAGGGAGACTGGAGTGTAAAAAAAGCGTTGTTTTTGGACTGCAATGAAGAAATGACTATGTTTTGCGATTTCTCCTGCTCAGAAAGACTTAGAAAGTTGATATTTGTGGGCAATGTTAGAAATGTCAGGAGAAACAAGAATTATGTAAAAGGATTGATGTAAGTCATTGTTTCCAAGAGAAAGGGAGACTGGAGTGTAAAAAAGCATTGTTTTTGGACGGCAATGAATAAATGACTGTTTTGCGATTTCTCTTGCTCAGAAAGACTTAGAAAGTTGATAATTGTGGGCAATGTTAGAAATGTCATGAGAAACAAGAATTATGTAAAAGGATTGATGTAAGTCATTGTTTCCAGGAGAAAGGGAGACAGGAGTGTAAAAAAGCGTTGCTTTTGGACGGCAATGAAGAAATGACTATAATTTGCGATTTCTCCTGCTCAGAAAGACTTAGAAAGTTGATATTTGTGGGCAATGTTAGAAATGTCAGGAGAAACAAGAATTATGTAAAAGTATTGATGTAAGTCATTGTTTCCAAGAGAAAGGGAGACTGGAGTGTAAAAAAGCATTGTTTTTGGACGGCAATGAATAAATGACTGTTTTGCGATTTCTCTTGCTCAGAAAGACTTAGAAAGTTGATAATTGTGGGCAATGTTAGAAATGTCATGAGAAACAAGAATTATGTAAAAGGATTGATGTAAGTCATTGTTTCCAGGAGAAAGGGAGACAGGAGTGTAAAAAAGCGTTGTTTTTGGACGGCAATGAAGAAATGACTATATTTTGCGATTTCTCCTGCTCAGAAAGACTTAGAAAGTTGATATTTGTGGACAATGTTAGAAATGTCATGAGAAACAAGAATTATGTAAAAGGATTGATGTAAGTCATTGTTTCCAAGAGAAAGGGAGACTGGAGTGTAAAAAAGCGTTGTTTTTGGACTGCAATGAAGAAATGACTGTTTTGCAATTTCTCTTGCTCAGAAAGACTTAGAAAGTTGATAATTGTGGGCAATGTTAGAAATGTAATGAGAAACAAGAATTATGTAGAAGTATTGATGTAAGTCATTGTTTCCAGGAGAAAGGGAGACAGGAGTGTAAAAAAGCGTTGTTTTTGGACGGCAATGAAGAAATGACTATATTTTGCGATTTCTCCTGCTCAGAAAGACTTAGAAAGTTGATATTTGTGGGCAATGTTAGAAATGTCATGAGAAACAAGAATTATGTAAAAGGATTGATGTAAGTCATTGTTTCCAAGAGAAAGGGAGACTGGAGTGTAAAAAAGCGTTGTTTTTGGACTGCAATAAAGAAATGACTGTTTTGCAATTTGTCTTGCTCAGAAAGACTTAGAAAGTTGATAATTGTGGGCAATGTTAGAAATGTAATGAGAAACAAGAATTATGTAGAAGTATTGATGTAAGTCATTGTTTCCAGATGAAAGGGAGACAGGAGTGTAAAAAAGCGTTGTTTTTGGACGGCAATGAAGAAATGACTATATTTTGCGATTTCTCCTGCTCAGAAAGACTTAGAAAGTTGATATTTGTGGGCAATGTTAGAAATGTCATGAGAAACAAGAATTATGTAAAAGGATTGATGTAAGTCATTGTTTCCAAGAGAAAGGGAGACTGGAGTGTAAAAAAGCGTTGTTTTTGGACTGCAATGAAGAAATGACTATATTTTGCGATTTCTCCTGCTCAGAAAGACTTAAAAAGTTGATATTTGTGGGCAATGTTAGAAATGTCAGGAGAAACAAGAATTATGTAAAAGTATTGATGTAAGTCATTGCTTCCAGGAGAAAGGGAGACAGGAGTGTAAAAAAGCGTTGTTTTTGGACGGCAATGAAGAAATGACTATGTTTTGCGATTTCTCCTGCTCAGAAAGACTTAGAAAGTTGATAATTGTGGGCAATGTTAGCAATGTCATGAGAAACAAGAATTATGTAAAAGGATTGATGTAAGTCATTGTTTCCAGGAGAAAGGGAGACAGGAGTGTAAAAAAGCGTTGTTTTTGGACGGCAATGAAGAAATGACTATATTTTGCGGTTTCTCCTGCTCAGAAAGACTTAGAAAGTTGATAATTGTGGGCAATGTTAGAAATGTCAGGAGAAACAAGAATTATGTAAAAGGATTGATGTAAGTCATTGTTTCCAAGAGAAATGGAGACAGGAGTGTAAAAAAGCGTTGTTTTTGGACTGCAATGAAGAAATGACTATGTTCTGCGATTTCTCCTGCTCAAAAAGACTTAGAAAGTTGATAATTGTGGGCAATGTTAGAAATGTCAGGAGAAACAAGAATTATGTAAAAGTATTGATGTAAGTCATTGTTTCCAAGAGAAAGGGGGACAGGAGTGTAAAAAAGCGTTATTTTTGGACGGCAATGAAGAAATGACTATGTTTTGCGATTTCTCCTGCTCAGAAAGACTTAGAAAGTTGATAATTGTGGACAATGTTAGAAATGTCATGAGAAACAAGAATTATGTAAAAGGATTGATGTAAGTCATTGTTTCCAAGAGAAAGGGAGACTGGAGTGTAAAAAGGCGTTGTTTTTGGACTGCAATGAAGAAATGACTATGTTTTGCGATTTCTCCTGCTCAGAAAGACTTAGAAAGTTGATATTTGTGGACAATGTTAGAAATGTCATGAGAAACAAGAATTATGTAAAAGGATTGATGTAAGTCATTGTTTCCAAGAGAAAGGGAGACTGGAGTGTAAAAAAGCGTTGTTTTTGGACTGCAATGAAGAAATGACTATGTTTTGCGATTTCTCCTGCTCAGAAAGACTTAGAAAGTTGATAATTGTGGGCAATGTTAGAAATGTCATGAGAAACAAGAATTATGTAAAATTATTGATGTAAGTCATTGTTTCCAGGAGAAAGGGAGACAGGAGTGTAAAAAAGCGTTGTTTTTGGACGGCAATGAAGAAATGACTATATTTTGCGATTTCTCCTGCTCAGAAAGACTTAGAAAGTTGATAATTGTGGACAATGTTAGAAATGTCAGGAGAAACAAGAATTATGTAAAAGGATTGATGTAAGTCATTGTTTCCAAGAGAAAGGGAGACTGGAGTGTAAAAAAGCGTTGTTTTTGGACTGCAATGAAGAAATGACTATGTTTTGCGATTTCTCCTGCTCAGAAAGACTTAGAAAGTTGATAATTGTGGGCAATGTTAGATATGTTATGAGAAACAAGAATTATGTAAAAGGATTGATGTAAGTCATTGTTTCCAGGAGAAAGGGAGACAGGAGTGTAAAAAAGCGTTGTTTTTGGACGGCAATGAAGAAATGACTATATTTTGCGGTTTCTCCTGCTCAGAAAGACTTAGAAAGTTGATATTTGTGGACAATGTTAGAAATGTCATGAGAAACAAGAATTATGTAAAAGGATTGATGTAAGTCATTGTTTCCAAGAGAAAGGGAGACTGGAGTGTAAAAAAGCGTTGTTTTTGGACTGCAATGAAGAAATGACTATGTTTTGCGATTTCTCCTGCTCAGAAAGACTTAGAAAGTTGATATTTGTGGGCAATGTTAGAAATGTCAGGAGAAACAAGAATTATGTAAAAGTATTGATGTAAGTCATTGTTTCCAAGAGAAAGGGAGACTGGAGTGTAAAAAAGCATTGTTTTTGGACGGCAATGAATAAATGACTGTTTTGCGATTTCTCTTGCTCAGAAAGACTTAGAAAGTTGATAATTGTGGGCAATGTTAGAAATGTCATGAGAAACAAGAATTATGTAAAAGGATTGATGTAAGTCATTGTTTCCAAGAGAAAGGGAGACTGGAGTGTAAAAAAGCGTTGTTTTTGGACTGCAATGAAGAAATGACTATATTTTGCGATTTCTCCTGCTCAGAAAGACTTAAAAAGTTGATATTTGTGGGCAATGTTAGAAATGTCAGGAGAAACAAGAATTATGTAAAAGTATTGATGTAAGTCATTGCTTCCAGGAGAAAGGGAGACAGGAGTGTAAAAAAGCGTTGTTTTTGGACGGCAATGAAGAAATGACTATGTTTTGCGATTTCTCCTGCTCAGAAAGACTTAGAAAGTTGATAATTGTGGGCAATGTTAGCAATGTCATGAGAAACAAGAATTATGTAAAAGGATTGATGTAAGTCATTGTTTCCAGGAGAAAGGGAGACAGGAGTGTAAAAAAGCGTTGTTTTTGGACGGCAATGAAGAAATGACTATATTTTGCGGTTTCTCCTGCTCAGAAAGACTTAGAAAGTTGATAATTGTGGGCAATGTTAGAAATGTCAGGAGAAACAAGAATTATGTAAAAGGATTGATGTAAGTCATTGTTTCCAAGAGAAATGGAGACAGGAGTGTAAAAAAGCGTTGTTTTTGGACTGCAATGAAGAAATGACTATGTTCTGCGATTTCTCCTGCTCAAAAAGACTTAGAAAGTTGATAATTGTGGGCAATGTTAGAAATGTCAGGAGAAACAAGAATTATGTAAAAGTATTGATGTAAGTCATTGTTTCCAAGAGAAAGGGGGACAGGAGTGTAAAAAAGCGTTATTTTTGGACGGCAATGAAGAAATGACTATGTTTTGCGATTTCTCCTGCTCAGAAAGACTTAGAAAGTTGATAATTGTGGACAATGTTAGAAATGTCATGAGAAACAAGAATTATGTAAAAGGATTGATGTAAGTCATTGTTTCCAAGAGAAAGGGAGACTGGAGTGTAAAAAGGCGTTGTTTTTGGACTGCAATGAAGAAATGACTATGTTTTGCGATTTCTCCTGCTCAGAAAGACTTAGAAAGTTGATATTTGTGGACAATGTTAGAAATGTCATGAGAAACAAGAATTATGTAAAAGGATTGATGTAAGTCATTGTTTCCAAGAGAAAGGGAGACTGGAGTGTAAAAAAGCGTTGTTTTTGGACTGCAATGAAGAAATGACTATGTTTTGCGATTTCTCCTGCTCAGAAAGACTTAGAAAGTTGATAATTGTGGGCAATGTTAGAAATGTCATGAGAAACAAGAATTATGTAAAATTATTGATGTAAGTCATTGTTTCCAGGAGAAAGGGAGACAGGAGTGTAAAAAAGCGTTGTTTTTGGACGGCAATGAAGAAATGACTATATTTTGCGATTTCTCCTGCTCAGAAAGACTTAGAAAGTTGATAATTGTGGACAATGTTAGAAATGTCAGGAGAAACAAGAATTATGTAAAAGGATTGATGTAAGTCATTGTTTCCAAGAGAAAGGGAGACTGGAGTGTAAAAAAGCGTTGTTTTTGGACTGCAATGAAGAAATGACTATGTTTTGCGATTTCTCCTGCTCAGAAAGACTTAGAAAGTTGATAATTGTGGGCAATGTTAGATATGTTATGAGAAACAAGAATTATGTAAAAGGATTGATGTAAGTCATTGTTTCCAGGAGAAAGGGAGACAGGAGTGTAAAAAAGCGTTGTTTTTGGACGGCAATGAAGAAATGACTATATTTTGCGGTTTCTCCTGCTCAGAAAGACTTAGAAAGTTGATAATTGTGGGCAATGTTAGAAATGTCAGGAGAAACAAGAATTATGTAAAAGGATTGATGTAAGTCATTGTTTCCAAGAGAAATGGAGACAGAAGTGTAAAAAAGCGTTTTTTTGGACTGCAATGAAGAAATGACTATGTTCTGCGATTTCTCCTGCTCAAAAAGACTTAGAAAGTTGATAATTGTGGGCAATGTTAGAAATGTCAGGAGAAACAAGAATTATGTAAAAGTATTGATGTAAGTCATTGTTTCCAAGAGAAAGGGGGACAGGAGTGTAAAAAAGCGTTATTTTTGGACGGCAATGAAGAAATGACTATGTTTTGCGATTTCTCCTGCTCAGAAAGACTTAGAAAGTTGATAATTGTGGACAATGTTAGAAATGTCATGAGAAACAAGAATTATGTAAAAGGATTGATGTAAGTCATTGTTTCCAAGAGAAAGGGAGACTGGAGTGTAAAAAAGCGTTGTTTTTGGCCTGCAATGAAGAAATGACTATGTTTTGCGATTTCTCCTGCTCAGAAAGACTTAGAAAGTTGATATTTGTGGACAATGTTAGAAATGTCATGAGAAACAAGAATTATGTAAAAGGATTGATGTAAGTCATTGTTTCCAAGAGAAAGGGAGACTGGAGTGTAAAAAAGCGTTGTTTTTGGACTGCAATGAAGAAATGACTATGTTTTGCGATTTCTCCTGCTCAGAAAGACTTAGAAAGTTGATATTTGTGGGCAATGTTAGAAATGTCAGGAGAAACAAGAATTATGTAAAAGTATTGATGTAAGTCATTGTTTCCAAGAGAAAGGGAGACTGGAGTGTAAAAAAGCATTGTTTTTGGACGGCAATGAATAAATGACTGTTTTGCGATTTCTCTTGCTCAGAAAGACTTAGAAAGTTGATAATTGTGGGCAATGTTAGAAATGTCATGAGAAACAAGAATTATGTAAAATTATTGATGTAAGTCATTGTTTCCAGGAGAAAGGGAGACAGGAGTGTAAAAAAGCGTTGTTTTTGGACGGCAATGAAGAAATGACTATATTTTGCGATTTCTCCTGCTCAGAAAGACTTAGAAAGTTGATATTTGTGGGCAATGTTAGAAATGTCAGGAGAAACAAGAATTATGTAAAAGGATTCATGTAAGTCATTGTTTCCAAGAGAAATGGAGACAGGAGTGTAAAAAAGCGTTGTTTTTGGACTGCAATGAAGAAATGACTATGTTCTGCGATTTCTCCTGCTCAAAAAGACTTAGAAAGTTGATAATTGTGGGCAATGTTAGAAATGTCAGGAGAAACAAGAATTATGTAAAAGTATTGATGTAATTCTTGTTTCTCCTGACATTTCTAACATTGCCCACAATTATCAACTTTCTAAGTCTTTCTGAGCAGGAGAAACCGCAAAATATAGTCATTTCTTCATTGCCGTCCAAAAACAACGCTTTTTTACACTCCTGTCTCCCTTTCTCCTGGAAACAATGACTTACATCAATCCTTTTACATAATTCTTGTTTCTCATGACATTTCTAACATTGCCCACAATTATCAACTTTCTAAGTCTTTCTGAGCAGGAGAAATCGCAAAACATAGTCATTTCTTCATTGCCGTCCAAAAACAACACTTTTTTACACTCCTGTCTCCCTTTCTCTTGGAAACAATGACTTACATCAATACTTTTACATAATTCTTGTTTCTCCTGACATTTCTAACTTTGCCCACAATTATCAACTTTCTAAGTCTTTTTGAGCAGGAGAAATCGCAGAACATAGTCATTTCTTCATTGCAGTCCAAAAACAACGCTTTTTTACACTCCAGTCTCCCTTTCTCTTGGAAACAATGACTTACATCAATCCTTTTACATAATTCTTGTTTCTCCTGACATTTCTAACATTGCCCACAATTATCAACTTTCTAAGTCTTTCTGAGCAGGAGAAACCGCAAAATATAGTCATTTCTTCATTGCCGTCCAAAAACAACACTTTTTTACACTCCTGTCTCCCTTTCTCCTGGAAACAATGACTTACATCAATCCTTTTACATAATTCTTGTTTCTCATGACATTTCTAACATTGCCCACAATTATCAACTTTCTAAGTCTTTCTGAGCAGGAGAAATCGCAAAACATAGTCATTTCTTCATTGCCGTCCAAAAACAACACTTTTTTACACTCCTGTCTCCCTTTCTCTTGGAAACAATGACTTACATCAATACTTTTACATAATTCTTGTTTCTCCTGACATTTCTAACATTGCCCACAATTATCAACTTTCTAAGTCTTTCTGAGCAAGAGAAATCGCAAAACAGTCATTTATTCATTGCCGTCCAAAAACAATGCTTTTTTACACTCCAGTCTCCCTTTCTCTTGGAAACAATGACTTACATCAATCCTTTTACATAATTCTTGTTTCTCCTGACATTTCTAACATTGCCCACAATTATCAACTTCCTAAGTCTTTTTGAGCAGGAGAAATCGCAGAACATAGTCATTTCTTC
Source organism: Mixophyes fleayi (assembly GCF_038048845.1). Lineage (NCBI taxonomy): Eukaryota > Metazoa > Chordata > Amphibia > Anura > Limnodynastidae > Mixophyes > Mixophyes fleayi. Next base: position 27,807 of record NW_027448380.1, read on the forward strand.
ATTGCAGTCCAAAAACAACGCTTTTTTACACTCCTGTCTCCATTTCTCTTGGAAACAATGACTTACATCAATCCTTTTACATAATTCTTGTTTCTCCTGACATTTCTAACATTGCCCACAATTATCAACTTTCTAAGTCTTTCTGAGCAGGAGAAACCGCAAAATATAGTCATTTCTTCATTGCCGTCCAAAAACAACGCTTTTTTACACTCCTGTCTCCCTTTCTCTTGGAAACAATGACTTACATCAATACTTTTACATAATTCTTATTTCTCCTGACATTTCTAACATTGCCCACAATTATCAACTTTCTAAGTCTTTTTGAGCAGGAGAAATCGCAGAACATAGTCATTTCTTCATTGCAGTCCAAAAACAACGCTTTTTTACACTCCTGTCTCCATTTCTCTTGGAAACAATGACTTACATCAATCCTTTTACATAATTCTTGTTTCTCCTGACATTTCTAACATTGCCCACAATTATCAACTTTCTAAGTCTTTCTGAGCAGGAGAAACCGCAAAATATAGTCATTTCTTCATTGCCGTCCAAAAACAACACTTTTTTACACTCCTGTCTCCCTTTCTCTTGGAAACAATGACTTACATCAATACTTTTACATAATTCTTGTTTCTCCTGACATTTCTAACATTGCCCACAATTATCAACTTTCTAAGTCTTTTTGAGCAGGAGAAAATCGCAGAACATAGTCATTTCTTCATTGCAGTCCAAAAACAACGCTTTTTTACACTCCTGTCTCCATTTCTCTTGGAAACAATGACTTACATCAATCCTTTTACATAATTCTTGTTTCTCCTGACATTTCTAACATTGCCCACAATTATCAACTTTCTAAGTCTTTCTGAGCAGGAGAAACCGCAAAATATAGTCATTTCTCCATTGCCGTCCAAAAACAACGCTTTTTTACACTCCTGTCTCCATTTCTCTTGGAAACAATGACTTACATCAATCCTTTTACATAATTCTTGTTTCTCCTGACATTTCTAACATTGCCCACAATTATCAACTTTCTAAGTCTTTCTGAGCAGGAGAAACCGCAAAATATAGTAATTTCTTCATTGCCGTCCAAAAACAACGCTTTTTTACACTCCTGTCTCCCTTTCTCCTGGAAACAATGACTTACATTAATCCTTTTACATAATTCTTGTTTCTCATGACATTTCTAACATTGCCAACAATTATCAACTTTCTAAGTCTTTCTGAGCAGGAGAAATCGCAAAACATAGTCATTTCTTCATTGCCGTCCAAAAACAACACTTTTTTACACTCCTGTCTCCCTTTCTCTTGGAAACAATGACTTACATCAATACTTTTACATAATTCTTGTTTCTCCTGACATTTCTAACATTGCCCACAATTATCAACTTTCTAAGTCTTTCTGAGCAGGAGAAATCGCAAAACATAGTCATTTCTTCATTGCCGTCCAAAAACAACACTTTTTTACACTCCTGTCTCCCTTTCTCTTGGAAACAATGACTTACATCAATCCTTTTACATAATTCTTGTTTCTCCTGACATTTCTAACATTGCCCACAATTATCAACTTTCTAAGTCTTTCTGAGCAGGAGAAATCGCAAAACATAGTCATTTCTTCATTGCCGTCCAAAAACAACACTTTTTTACACTCCTGTCTCCCTTTCTCTTGGAAACAATGACTTACATCAATACTTTTACATAATTCTTGTTTCTCCTGACATTTCTAACTTTGCCCACAATTATCAACTTTCTAAGTCTTTTTGAGCAGGAGAAATCGCAGAACATAGTCATTTCTTCATTGCAGTCCAAAAACAACGCTTTTTTACACTCCAGTCTCCCTTTCTCTTGGAAACAATGACTTACATCAATCCTTTTACATAATTCTTGTTTCTCCTGACATTTCTAACATTGCCCACAATTATCAACTTTCTAAGTCTTTCTGAGCAGGAGAAACCGCAAAATATAGTCATTTCTTCATTGCCGTCCAAAAACAACACTTTTTTACACTCCTGTCTCCCTTTCTCCTGGAAACAATGACTTACATCAATCCTTTTACATAATTCTTGTTTCTCATGACATTTCTAACATTGCCCACAATTATCAACTTTCTAAGTCTTTCTGAGCAGGAGAAATCGCAAAACACAGTCATTTCTTCATTGCCGTCCAAAAACAACACTTTTTTACACTCCTGTCTCCCTTTCTCTTGGAAACAATGACTTACATCAATACTTTTACATAATTCTTGTTTCTCCTGACATTTCTAACATTGCCCACAATTATCAACTTTCTAAGTCTTTCTGAGCAAGAGAAATCGCAAAACAGTCATTTATTCATTGCCGTCCAAAAACAATGCTTTTTTACACTCCAGTCTCCCTTTCTCTTGGAAACAATGACTTACATCAATCCTTTTACATAATTCTTGTTTCTCCTGACATTTCTAACATTGCCCACAATTATCAACTTCCTAAGTCTTTTTGAGCAGGAGAAATCGCAGAACATAGTCATTTCTTCATTGCAGTCCAAAAACAACGCTTTTTTACACTCCTGTCTCCATTTCTCTTGGAAACAATGACTTACATCAATCCTTTTACATAATTCTTGTTTCTCCTGACATTTCTAACATTGCCCACAATTATCAACTTTCTAAGTCTTTCTGAGCAGGAGAAACCGCAAAATATAGTCATTTCTTCATTGCCGTCCAAAAACAACGCTTTTTTACACTCCTGTCTCCCTTTCTCTTGGAAACAATGACTTACATCAATACTTTTACATAATTCTTATTTCTCCTGACATTTCTAACATTGCCCACAATTATCAACTTTCTAAGTCTTTTTGAGCAGGAGAAATCGCAGAACATAGTCATTTCTTCATTGCAGTCCAAAAACAACGCTTTTTTACACTCCTGTCTCCATTTCTCTTGGAAACAATGACTTACATCAATCCTTTTACATAATTCTTGTTTCTCCTGACATTTCTAACATTGCCCACAATTATCAACTTTCTAAGTCTTTCTGAGCAGGAGAAACCGCAAAATATAGTCATTTCTTCATTGCCGTCCAAAAACAACACTTTTTTACACTCCTGTCTCCCTTTCTCTTGGAAACAATGACTTACATCAATACTTTTACATAATTCTTGTTTCTCCTGACATTTCTAACATTGCCCACAATTATCAACTTTCTAAGTCTTTTTGAGCAGGAGAAAATCGCAGAACATAGTCATTTCTTCATTGCAGTCCAAAAACAACGCTTTTTTACACTCCTGTCTCCATTTCTCTTGGAAACAATGACTTACATCAATCCTTTTACATAATTCTTGTTTCTCCTGACATTTCTAACATTGCCCACAATTATCAACTTTCTAAGTCTTTCTGAGCAGGAGAAACCGCAAAATATAGTCATTTCTCCATTGCCGTCCAAAAACAACGCTTTTTTACACTCCTGTCTCCATTTCTCTTGGAAACAATGACTTACATCAATCCTTTTACATAATTCTTGTTTCTCCTGACATTTCTAACATTGCCCACAATTATCAACTTTCTAAGTCTTTCTGAGCAGGAGAAACCGCAAAATATAGTAATTTCTTCATTGCCGTCCAAAAACAACGCTTTTTTACACTCCTGTCTCCCTTTCTCCTGGAAACAATGACTTACATTAATCCTTTTACATAATTCTTGTTTCTCATGACATTTCTAACATTGCCAACAATTATCAACTTTCTAAGTCTTTCTGAGCAGGAGAAATCGCAAAACATAGTCATTTCTTCATTGCCGTCCAAAAACAACACTTTTTTACACTCCTGTCTCCCTTTCTCTTGGAAACAATGACTTACATCAATACTTTTACATAATTCTTGTTTCTCCTGACATTTCTAACATTGCCCACAATTATCAACTTTCTAAGTCTTTCTGAGCAGGAGAAATCGCAAAACATAGTCATTTCTTCATTGCCGTCCAAAAACAACACTTTTTTACACTCCTGTCTCCCTTTCTCTTGGAAACAATGACTTACATCAATCCTTTTACATAATTCTTGTTTCTCCTGACATTTCTAACATTGCCCACAATTATCAACTTTCTAAGTCTTTCTGAGCAGGAGAAACCGCAAAATATAGTCATTTCTCCATTGCCGTCCAAAAACAACGCTTTTTTACACTCCTGTCTCCCTTTCTTCTGGAAACAATGACTTACATCAATCCTTTTACATAATTCTTGTTTCTCATGACATTTCTAACATTGCCCACAATTATCAACTTTCTAAGTCTTTCTGAGCAAGAGAAATCGCAAAACAGTCATTTATTCATTGCCGTCCAAAAACAATGCTTTTTTACACTCCAGTCTCCCTTTCTCTTGGAAACAATGACTTACATCAATCCTTTTACATAATTCTTGTTTCTCCTGACATTTCTAACATTGCCCACAAATATCAACTTTCTAAGTCTTTCTGAGCAGGAGAAATCGCAGAACATAGTCATTTCTTCATTGCAGTCCAAAAACAACGCTTTTTTACACTCCAGTCTCCCTTTCTCTTGGAAACAATGACTTACATCAATCCTTTTACATAATTCTTGTTTCTCCTGACATTTCTAACATTGCCCACAAATATCAACTTTCTAAGTCTTTCTGAGCAGGAGAAATCGCAAAACATAGTCATTTCTTCATTGCAGTCCAAAAACAACGCTTTTTTTACACTCCAGTCTCCCTTTCTCTTGGAAACAATGACTGACATCAATCCTTTTACATAATTCTTGTTTCTCATGACATTTCTAACATTGCCCACAATTATTAACTTTCTAAGTCTTTCTGAGCAGAAGAAATCGCAAAACATAGTCATTTCTTCATTGCAGTCCAAAAACAACGCTTTTTTACACTCCAGTCTCCCTTTCTCTTGGCAACAATGACTTACATCAATCCTTTTACATAATTCTTATTTCTCATGACATTTCTACCATTGCCCACAATTATCAACTTTCTAAGTCTTTCTGAGCAGGAGAAATCGCAAAACATAGTAATTTCTTCATTGCCGTCCAAAAACAACGCTTTTTTACACTCCTGTCTCCCTTTCTCCTGGAAACAATGACTTACATCAATCCTTTTACATAATTCTTGTTTCTCCTGACATTTCTAACATTGCCCACAAATATCAACTTTCTAAGTCTTTCTGAGCAGGAGAAATCGCAAAATATAGTCATTTCTTCATTGCCGTCCAAAAACAACGCTTTTTTACACTCCTGTCTCCCTTTCTCCTGGAAACAATGACTTACATCAATAATTTTACATAATTCTTGTTTCTCATGACATTTCTAACATTGCCCACAATTATCAACTTTCTAAGTCTTTCTGAGCAAGAGAAATCGCAAAACAGTCATTTATTCATTGCCGTCCAAAAACAATGCTTTTTTACACTCCAGTCTCCCTTTCTCTTGGAAACAATGACTTACATCAATACTTTTACATAATTCTTGTTTCTCCTGACATTTCTAACATTGCCCACAAATATTAACTTTCTAAGTCTTTCTGAGCAGGAGAAATCGCAAAACATAGTCATTTCTTCATTGCAGTCCAAAAACAACGCTTTTTTTACACTCCAGTCTCCCTTTCTCTTGGAAACAATGACTTACATCAATCCTTTTACATAATTCTTGTTTCTCCTGACATTTCTAACATTGCCCACAAATATCAACTTTCTAAGTCTTTCTGAGCAGGAGAAATCGCAAAATATAGTCATTTCTTCATTGCCGTCCAAAAACAACGCTTTTTTTTACTTTCCTGTCTCCCTTTCTCCTGGAAACAATGACTTACATCAATAATTTTACATAATTCTTGTTTCTCATGACATTTCTAACATTGCCCACAATTATCAACTTTCTAAGTCTTTCTGAGCAAGAGAAATCGCAAAACAGTCATTTATTCATTGCCGTCCAAAAACAATGCTTTTTTACACTCCAGTCTCCCTTTCTCTTGGAAACAATGACTTACATCAATACTTTTACATAATTCTTGTTTCTCCTGACATTTCTAACATTGCCCACAAATATCAACTTTCTAAGTCTTTCTGAGCAGGAGAAATCGCAAAACATAGTCATTTCTTCATTGCAGTCCAAAAACAACGCTTTTTTTACACTCCAGTCTCCCTTTCTCTTGGAAACAATGACTTACATCAATCCTTTTACATAATTCTTGTTTCTCATGACATTTCTAACATTGTCCACAAATATCAACTTTCTAAGTCTTTCTGAGCAGGAGAAATCGCAAAACATAGTCATTTCTTCATTGCAGTCCAAAAACAACGCTTTTTTACACTCCAGTCTCCCTTTCTCTTGGAAACAATGACTTACATCAATCCTTTTACATAATTCTTGTTTCTCATGACATTTCTAACATTGTCCACAATTATCAACTTTCTAAGTCTTTCTGAGCAGAAGAAATCGCAAAACATAGTAATTTCTTCATTGCCGTCCAAAAATAACGCTTTTTTACACTCCTGTCCCCCTTTCTCTTGGAAACAATGACTTACATCAATACTTTTACATAATTCTTGTTTCTCCTGACATTTCTAACATTGCCCACAATTATCAACTTTCTAAGTCTTTTTGAGCAGGAGAAATCGCAGAACATAGTCATTTCTTCATTGCAGTCCAAAAACAACGCTTTTTTACACTCCTGTCTCCATTTCTCTTGGAAACAATGACTTACATCAATCCTTTTACATAATTCTTGTTTCTCCTGACATTTCTAACATTGCCCACAAATATCAACTTTCTAAGTCTTTCTGAGCAGGAGAAATCGCAAAATATAGTCATTTCTTCATTGCCGTCCAAAAACAACGCTTTTTTACACTCCAGTCTCCCTTTCTCTTGGAAACAATGACTTACATCAATACTTTTACATAATTCTTGTTTCTCCTGACATTTCTAACATTGCCCACAAATATCAACTTTCTAAGTCTTTCTGAGCAGGAGAAATCGCAAAACATAGTCATTTCTTCATTGCAGTCCAAAAACAACGCTTTTTTACACTCCAGTCTCCCTTTCTCTTGGAAACAATGACTTACATCAATCCTTTTACATAATTCTTGTTTCTCATGAAATTTCTAACATTGTCCACAAATATCAACTTTCTAAGTCTTTCTGAGCAGGAGAAATCGCAAAACATAGTCATTTCTTCATTGCAGTCCAAAAACAACGCTTTTTTACACTCCAGTCTCCCTTTCTCTTGGAAACAATGACTTACATCAATCCTTTTACATAATTCTTGTTTCTCATGACATTTCTAACATTGTCCACAATTATCAACTTTCTAAGTCTTTCTGAGCAGGAGAAATCGCAAAACATAGTCATTTCTTCATTGCCGTCCAAAAATAACGCTTTTTTACACTCCTGTCCCCCTTTCTCTTGGAAACAATGACTTACATCAATACTTTTACATAATTCTTGTTTCTCCTGACATTTCTAACTTTGCCCACAATTATCAACTTTCTAAGTCTTTTTGAGCAGGAGAAATCGCAGAACATAGTCATTTCTTCATTGCAGTCCAAAAACAACGCTTTTTTACACTCCTGTCTCCATTTCTCTTGGAAACAATGACTTACATCAATCCTTTTACATAATTCTTGTTTCTCCTGACATTTCTAACATTGCCCACAATTATCAACTTTCTAAGTCTTTCTGAGCAGGAGAAACCGCAAAATATAGTCATTTCTTCATTGCCGTCCAAAAACAACGCTTTTTTTACACTCCTGTCTCCCTTTCTCCTGGAAACATTGACTTACATCAATCCTTTTACATAATTCTTGTTTCTCATGACATTTCTAACATTGCCCACAATTATCAACTTTCTAAGTCTTTCTGAGCAGGAGAAATCGCAAAATATAGTAATTTCTTCATTGCCGTCCAAAAACAACGCTTTTTTACACTCCTGTCTCCCCTTCTCCTGGAAACAATGACTTACATCAATCCTTTTACATAATTCTTGTTTCTCATGACATTTCTAACATTGCCCACAAATATCAACTTTCTAAGTCTTTCTGAGCAGGAGAAATCGCAAAACATAGTCATTTCCTCATTGCAGTCCAAAAACAACGCTTTTTTACACTCCAGTCTCCCTTTCTCTTGGAAACAATGACTTACATCAATCCTTTTACATAATTCTTGTTTCTCCTGACATTTCTAACATTGCCCACAATTATCAACTTTCTAAGTCTTTCTGAGCAGGAGAAACCGCAAAATATAGTCATTTCTTCATTGCCGTCCAAAAACAACGCTTTTTTTACACTCCTGTCTCCCTTTCTCCTGGAAACAATGACTTACATCAATCCTTTTACATAATTCTTGTTTCTCATGACATTTCTAACATTGCCCACAATTATCAACTTTCTAAGTCTTTCTGAGCAGGAGAAATCGCAAAATATAGTAATTTCTTCATTGCCGTCCAAAAACAACGCTTTTTTACACTCCTGTCTCCCCTTCTCCTGGAAACAATGACTTACATCAATCCTTTTACATAATTCTTGTTTCTCCTGACATTTCTAACATTGCCCACAATTATCAACTTTCTAAGTCTTTCTGGGCAAGAGAAATCGCAAAACAGTCATTTATTCATTGCCGTCCAAAAACAATGCTTTTTTACACTCCAGTCTCCCTTTCTCTTGGAAACAATGACTTACATCAATCCTTTTACATAATTCTTGTTTCTCCTGACATTTCTAACATTGCCCACAAATATCAACTTTCTAAGTCTTTCTGAGCAGGAGAAATCGCAGAACATAGTCATTTCTTCATTGCAGTCCAAAAACAACGCTTTTTTTACACTCCAGTCTCCCTTTCTCTTGGAAACAATGACTGACATCAATCCTTTTACATAATTCTTGTTTCTCATGACATTTCTAACATTGCCCACAATTATTAACTTTCTAAGTCTTTCTGAGCAGGAGAAATCGCAAAACATAGTCATTTCTTCATTGCAGTCCAAAAACAACGCTTTTTTACACTCCAGTCTCCCTTTCTCTTGGCAACAATGACTTACATCAATCCTTTTACATAATTCTTATTTCTCATGACATTTCTACCATTGCCCACAATTATCAACTTTCTAAGTCTTTCTGAGCAGGAGAAATCGCAAAACATAGTAATTTCTTCATTGCCGTCCAAAAACAACGCTTTTTTACACTCCTGTCTCCCTTTCTCCTGGAAACAATGACTTACATCAATCCTTTTACATAATTCTTGTTTCTCCTGACATTTCTAACATTGCCCACAAATATCAACTTTCTAAGTCTTTCTGAGCAGGAGAAATCGCAAAATATAGTCATTTCTTCATTGCCGTCCAAAAACAACGCTTTTTTACACTCCTGTCTCCCTTTCTCCTGGAAACAATGACTTACATCAATAATTTTACATAATTCTTGTTTCTCATGACATTTCTAACATTGCCCACAATTATCAACTTTCTAAGTCTTTCTGAGCAAGAGAAATCGCAAAACAGTCATTTATTCATTGCCGTCCAAAAACAATGCTTTTTTACACTCCAGTCTCCCTTTCTCTTGGAAACAATGACTTACATCAATACTTTTACATAATTCTTGTTTCTCCTGACATTTCTAACATTGCCCACAAATATCAACTTTCTAAGTCTTTCTGAGCAGGAGAAATCGCAAAATATAGTAATTTCTTCATTGCCGTCCAAAAACAACGCTTTTTTACACTCCTGTCTCCTCTTCTCCTGGAAACAATGACTTACATCAATCCTTTTACACAATTCTTGTTTCTCATGACATTTCTAACATTGCCCACAATTATCAACTTTCTAAGTCTTTCTGAGCAAGAGAAATCGCAAAACAGTCATTTATTCATTGCCGTCCAAAAACAATGCTTTTTTACACTCCAGTCTCCCTTTCTCTTGGAAACAATGACTTACATCAATCCTTTTACATAATTCTTGTTTCTCCTGACATTTCTAACATTGCCCACAATTATCAACTTTCTAAGTCTTTTTGAGCAGGAGAAATCGCAGAACATAGTCATTTCTTCATTGCAGTCCAAAAACAACGCTTTTTTACACTCCTGTCTCCATTTCTCTTGGAAACAATGACTTACATCAATCCTTTTACATAATTCTTGTTTCTCCTGACATTTCTAACATTGCCCACAATTATCAACTTTCTAAGTCTTTCTGAGCAGGAGAAACCGCAAAATATAGTCATTTCTTCATTGCCGTCCAAAAACAACGCTTTTTTTACACTACTGTCTCCCTTTCTCCTGGAAACAATGACTTACATCAATCCTTTTACATAATTCTTGTTTCTCATGACATTTCTAACATTGCCCACAATTATCAACTTTCTAAGTCTTTCTGAGCAGGAGAAATCGCAAAATATAGTAAGTTCTTCATTGCCGTCCAAAAACAACGCTTTTTTACACTCCTGTCTCCCCTTCTCCTGGAAACAATGACTTACATCAATCCTTTTACATAATTCTTGTTTCTCATGACATTTCTAACATTGCCCACAAATATCAACTTTCTAAGTCTTTCTGAGCAGGAGAAATCGCAAAACATAGTCATTTCTTCATTGCAGTCCAAAAACAACGCTTTTTTACACTCCAGTCTCCCTTTCTCTTGGAAACAATGACTTACATCAATCCTTTTACATAATTCTTGTTTCTCATGACATTTCTAACATTGTCCACAATTATCAACTTTCTAAGTCTTTCTGAGCAGGAGAAATCGCAAAACATAGTCATTTCTTCATTGCAGTCCAAAAACAACGCTTTTTTACACTCGTCTCCCTTTCTCTTGGAAACAATGACTTACATCAATCCTTTTACATAATTCTTGTTTCTCCTGACATTTCTAACATTGCCCACAATTATCAACTTTCTAAGTCTTTCTGAGCAGGAGAAACCGCAAAATATAGTCATTTCTTCATTGCCGTCCAAAAACAACACTTTTTTACACTCCTGTCTCCCTTTCTCCTGGAAACAATGACTTACATCAATCCTTTTACATAATTCTTGTTTCTCATGACATTTCTAACATTGCCCACAATTATCAACTTTCTAAGTCTTTCTGAGCAGGAGAAATCGCAAAACATAGTCATTTCTTCATTGCCGTCCAAAAACAACACTTTTTTACACTCCTGTCTCCCTTTCTCTTGGAAACAATGACTTACATCAATACTTTTACATAATTCTTGTTTCTCCTGACATTTCTAACATTGCCCACAATTATCAACTTTCTAAGTCTTTCTGAGCAAGAGAAATCGCAAAACAGTCATTTATTCATTGCCGTCCAAAAACAATGCTTTTTTACACTCCAGTCTCCCTTTCTCTTGGAAACAATGACTTACATCAATCCTTTTACATAATTCTTGTTTCTCCTGACATTTCTAACATTGCCCACAATTATCAACTTCCTAAGTCTTTTTGAGCAGGAGAAATCGCAGAACATAGTCATTTCTTCATTGCAGTCCAAAAACAACGCTTTTTTACACTCCTGTCTCCATTTCTCTTGGAAACAATGACTTACATCAATCCTTTTACATAATTCTTGTTTCTCCTGACATTTCTAACATTGCCCACAATTATCAACTTTCTAAGTCTTTCTGAGCAGGAGAAACCGCAAAATATAGTCATTTCTTCATTGCCGTCCAAAAACAACGCTTTTTTACACTCCTGTCTCCCTTTCTCTTGGAAACAATGACTTACATCAATACTTTTACATAATTCTTATTTCTCCTGACATTTCTAACATTGCCCACAATTATCAACTTTCTAAGTCTTTTTGAGCAGGAGAAATCGCAGAACATAGTCATTTCTTCATTGCAGTCCAAAAACAACGCTTTTTTACACTCCTGTCTCCATTTCTCTTGGAAACAATGACTTACATCAATCCTTTTACATAATTCTTGTTTCTCCTGACATTTCTAACATTGCCCACAATTATCAACTTTCTAAGTCTTTCTGAGCAGGAGAAACCGCAAAATATAGTCATTTCTCCATTGCCGTCCAAAAACAACGCTTTTTTACACTCCTGTCTCCCTTTCTTCTGGAAACAATGACTTACATCAATCCTTTTACATAATTCTTGTTTCTCATGACATTTCTAACATTGCCCACAATTATCAACTTTCTAAGTCTTTCTGAGCAAGAGAAATCGCAAAACAGTCATTTATTCATTGCCGTCCAAAAACAATGCTTTTTTACACTCCAGTCTCCCTTTCTCTTGGAAACAATGACTTACATCAATCCTTTTACATAATTCTTGTTTCTCCTGACATTTCTAACATTGCCCACAAATATCAACTTTCTAAGTCTTTCTGAGCAGGAGAAATCGCAGAACATAGTCATTTCTTCATTGCAGTCCAAAAACAACGCTTTTTTACACTCCAGTCTCCCTTTCTCTTGGAAACAATGACTTACATCAATCCTTTTACATAATTCTTGTTTCTCCTGACATTTCTAACATTGCCCACAAATATCAACTTTCTAAGTCTTTCTGAGCAGGAGAAATCGCAGAACATAGTCATTTCTTCATTGCAGTCCAAAAACAACGCTTTTTTACACTCCTGTCTCCATTTCTCTTGGAAACAATGACTTACATCAATCCTTTTACATAATTCTTGTTTCTCCTGACATTTCTAACATTGCCCACAATTATTAACTTTCTAAGTCTTTCTGAGCAGGAGAAACCGCAAAATATAGTAATTTCTTCATTGCCGTCCAAAAACAACGCTTTTTTACACTCCTGTCTCCCTTTCTCCTGGAAACAATGACTTACATCAATCCTTTTACATAATTCTTGTTTCTCATGACATTTCTAACATTGCCAACAATTATCAACTTTCTAAGTCTTTCTGAGCAGGAGAAATCGCAAAACATAGTCATTTCTTCATTGCCGTCCAAAAACAACGCTTTTTTACACTCCTGTCTCCATTTCTCTTGGAAACAATGACTTACATCAATCCTTTTACATAATTCTTGTTTCTCCTGACATTTCTAACATTGCCCACAATTATCAACTTTCTAAGTCTTTCTGAGCAGGAGAAACCGCAAAATATAGTCATTTCTCCATTGCCGTCCAAAAACAACGCTTTTTTACACTCCTGTCTCCCTTTCTTCTGGAAACAATGACTTACATCAATCCTTTTACATAATTCTTGTTTCTCATGACATTTCTAACATTGCCCACAATTATCAACTTTCTAAGTCTTTCTGAGCAAGAGAAATCGCAAAACAGTCATTTATTCATTGCCGTCCAAAAACAATGCTTTTTTACACTCCAGTCTCCCTTTCTCTTGGAAACAATGACTTACATCAATCCTTTTACATAATTCTTGTTTCTCCTGACATTTCTAACATTGCCCACAATTATTAACTTTCTAAGTCTTTCTGAGCAGGAGAAATCGCAAAACATAGTCATTTCTTCATTGCAGTCCAAAAACAACGCTTTTTTACACTCCAGTCTCCCTTTCTCTTGGCAACAATGACTTACATCAATCCTTTTACATAATTCTTATTTCTCATGACATTTCTACCATTGCCCACAATTATCAACTTTCTAAGTCTTTCTGAGCAAGAGAAATCGCAAAACAGTCATTTATTCATTGCCGTCCAAAAACAATGCTTTTTTACACTCCAGTCTCCCTTTCTCTTGGAAACAATGACTTACATCAATACTTTTACATAATTCTTGTTTCTCCTGACATTTCTAACATTGCCCACAAATATCAACTTTCTAAGTCTTTCTGAGCAGGAGAAATCGCAAAACATAGTCATTTCTTCATTGCAGTCCAAAAACAACGCTTTTTTACACTCCAGTCTCCCTTTCTCTTGGAAACAATGACTTACATCAATCCTTTTACATAATTCTTGTTTCTCATGACATTTCTAACATTGTCCACAAATATCAACTTTCTAAGTCTTTCTGAGCAGGAGAAATCGCAAAACATAGTCATTTCTTCATTGCAGTCCAAAAACAACGCTTTTTTACACTCCAGTCTCCCTTTCTCTTGGAAACAATGACTTACATCAATCCTTTTACATAATTCTTGTTTCTCATGACATTTCTAACATTGTCCACAATTATCAACTTTCTAAGTCTTTCTGAGCAGGAGAAATCGCAAAACATAGTCATTTCTTCATTGCCGTCCAAAAATAACGCTTTTTTACACTCCTGTCCCCCTTTCTCTTGGAAACAATGACTTACATCAATACTTTTACATAATTCTTGTTTCGCCTGACATTTCTAACTTTGCCCACAATTATCAACTTTCTAAGTCTTTTTGAGCAGGAGAAATCGCAGAACATAGTCATTTCTTCATTGCAGTCCAAAAACAACGCTTTTTTACACTCCAGTCTCCCTTTCTCTTGGAAACAATGACTTACATCAATCCTTTTACATAATTCTTGTTTCTCCTGACATTTCTAACATTGCCCACAATTATCAACTTTCTAAGTCTTTCTGAGCAGGAGAAACCGCAAAATATAGTCATTTCTTCATTGCCGTCCAAAAACAATGCTTTTTTTACACTCCTGTCTCCCTTTCTCCCTCAAACAATGACTTACATCAATCCTTTTACATAATTCTTGTTTCTCATGACATTTCTAACATTGCCCACAATTATCAACTTTCTAAGTCTTTCTGAGCAGGAGAAATCGCAAAATATAGTAATTTCTTCATTGCCGTCCAAAAACAACGCTTTTTTACACTCCTGTCTCCCCTTCTCCTGGAAACAATGACTTACATCAATCCTTTTACATAATTCTTGTTTCTCATGACATTTCTAACATTGCCCACAATTATCAACTTTCTAAGTCTTTCTGAGCAGGAGAAATCGCAAAATATAGTAATTTCTTCATTGCCGTCCAAAAACAACGCTTTTTTACACTCCTGTCTCCCCTTCTCCTGGAAACAATGACTTACATCAATCCTTTTACATATTTCTTGTTTCTCATGACATTTCTAACATTGCCCACAAATATCAACTTTCTAAGTCTTTCTGAGCAGGAGAAATCGCAAAACATAGTCATTTCTTCATTGCAGTCCAAAAACAAAGTTTTTTTACACTCCAGTCTCCCTTTCTCTTGGAAACAATGACTTACATCAATCCTTTTACATAATTCTTGTTTCTCATGACATTTCTAACATTGCCCACAATTATCAACTTTCTAAGTCTTTCTGAGCAGGAGAAATCGCAAAACATAGTCATTTCTTCATTGCAGTCCAAAAACAACGCTTTTTTACACTCGTCTCCCTTTCTCTTGGAAACAATGACTTGCATCAATCCTTTTACATAATTCTTGTTTCTCCTGACATTTCTAACATTGCCCACAATTATCAACTTTCTAAGTCTTTCTGAGCAGGAGAAACCGCAAAATATAGTCATTTCTTCATTGCCGTCCAAAAACAACACTTTTTTACACTCCTGTCTCCCTTTCTCCTGGAAACAATGACTTACATCAATCCTTTTACATAATTCTTGTTTCTCATGACATTTCTAACATTGCCCACAATTATCAACTTTCTAAGTCTTTCTGAGCAGGAGAAATCGCAAAACATAGTCATTTCTTCATTGCCGTCCAAAAACAACACTTTTTTACACTCCTGTCTCCCTTTCTCTTGGAAACAATGACTTACATCAATACTTTTACATAATTCTTGTTTCTCCTGACATTTCTAACATTGCCCACAATTATCAACTTTCTAAGTCTTTCTGAGCAAGAGAAATCGCAAAACAGTCGTTTATTCATTGCCGTCCAAAAACAATGCTTTTTTACACTCCAGTCTCCCTTTCTCTTGGAAACAATGACTTACATCAATCCTTTTACATAATTCTTGTTTCTCCTGACATTTCTAACATTGCCCACAATTATCAACTTCCTAAGTCTTTTTGAGCAGGAGAAATCGCAGAACATAGTCATTTCTTCATTGCAGTCCAAAAACAACGCTTTTTTACACTCCTGTCTCCATTTCTCTTGGAAACAATGACTTACATCAATCCTTTTACATAATTCTTGTTTCTCCTGACATTTCTAACATTGCCCACAATTATCAACTTTCTAAGTCTTTCTGAGCAGGAGAAATCGCAGAACATAGTCATTTCTTCATTGCAGTCCAAAAACAACGCTTTTTTACACTCCTGTCTCCATTTCTCTTGGAAACAATGACTTACATCAATCCTTTTACATAATTCTTGTTTCTCCTGACATTTCTAACATTGCCCACAATTATCAACTTTCTAAGTCTTTCTGAGCAGGAGAAACCGCAAAATATAGTAATTTCTTCATTGCCGTCCAAAAACAACGCTTTTTTACACTCCTGTCTCCCCTTTCTCCTGGAAACAATGACTTACATCAATCCTTTTACATAATTCTTGTTTCTCATGACATTTCTAACATTGCCAACAATTATCAACTTTCTAAGTCTTTCTGAGCAGGAGAAATCGCAAAACATAGTCATTTCTTCATTGCCGTCCAAAAACAACACTTTTTTATACTCCTGTCTCCCTTTCTCTTGGAAACAATGACTTACATCAATACTTTTACATAATTCTTGTTTCTCCTGACATTTCTAACATTGCCCACAATTATCAACTTTCTAAGTCTTTTTGAGCAGGAGAAATCGCAGAACATAGTCATTTCTTCATTGCAGTCATAAAACAACGCTTTTTTACACTCCTGTCTCCATTTCTCTTGGAAACAATGACTTACATCAATCCTTTTACATAATTCTTGTTTCTCCTGACATTTCTAACATTGCCCACAATTATCAACTTTCTAAGTCTTTCTGAGCAGGAGAAACCGCAAAATATAGTCATTTCTCCATTGCCGTCCAAAAACAACGCTTTTTTACACTCCTGTCTCCCTTTCTTCTGGAAACAATGACTTACATCAATCCTTTTACATAATTCTTGTTTCTCATGACATTTCTAACATTGCCCACAATTATCAACTTTCTAAGTCTTTCTGAGCAAGAGAAATCGCAAAACAGTCATTTATTCATTGCCGTCCAAAAACAATGCTTTTTTACACTCCAGTCTCCCTTTCTCTTGGAAACAATGACTTACATCAATCCTTTTACATAATTCTTGTTTCTCCTGACATTTCTAACATTGCCCACAAATATCAACTTTCTAAGTCTTTCTGAGCAGGAGAAATCGCAGAACATAGTCATTTCTTCATTGCAGTCCAAAAACAACGCTTTTTTACACTCCAGTCTCCCTTTCTCTTGGAAACAATGACTTACATCAATCCTTTTACATAATTCTTGTTTCTCCTGACATTTCTAACATTGCCCACAAATATCAACTTTCTAAGTCTTTCTGAGCAGGAGAAATCGCAAAACATAGTCATTTCTTCATTGCAGTCCAAAAACAACGCTTTTTTTACACTCCAGTCTCCCTTTCTCTTGGAAACAATGACTGACATCAATCCTTTTACATAATTCTTGTTTCTCATGACATTTCTAACATTGCCCACAATTATTAACTTTCTAAGTCTTTCTGAGCAGGAGAAATCGCAAAACATAGTCATTTCTTCATTGCAGTCCAAAAACAACGCTTTTTTACACTCCAGTCTCCCTTTCTCTTGGCAACAATGACTTACATCAATCCTTTTACATAATTCTTATTTCTCATGACATTTCTACCATTGCCCACAAATATCAACTTTCTAAGTCTTTCTGAGCAGGAGAAATCGCAAAATATAGTCATTTCTTCATTGCCGTCCAAAAACAACGCTTTTTTACACTCCTGTCTCCCTTTCTCCTGGAAACAATGACTTACATCAATAATTTTACATAATTCTTGTTTCTCATGACATTTCTAACATTGCCCACAATTATCAACTTTCTAAGTCTTTTTGAGCAGGAGAAATCGCAGAACATAGTCATTTCTTCATTGCAGTCCAAAAACAACGCTTTTTTACACTCCAGTCTCCCTTTCTCTTGGAAACAATGACTTACATCAATCCTTTTACATAATTCTTGTTTCTCCTGACATTTCTAACATTGCCCACAATTATCAACTTCCTAAGTCTTTTTGAGCAGGAGAAATCGCAGAACATAGTCATTTCTTCATTGCAGTCCAAAAACAACGCTTTTTTACACTCCTGTCTCCATTTCTCTTGGAAACAATGACTTACATCAATCCTTTTACATAATTCTTGTTTCTCCTGACATTTCTAACATTGCCCACAATTATCAACTTTCTAAGTCTTTCTGAGA
>NW_027448381.1:0-45972 GCF_038048845.1 Mixophyes fleayi
TCATGATTCATGATTTAATTTATGATTCATGATTCATGATTAAATTTATGATCATGATTCTGATTCAATCATGATTCATGATTCGATTCATGATTTTGATTCATGATTCATGATTCGATTCATGATTCATGATTCCATGATTCACTTCATGATTCATGATTCATGATTCACTTCATGATTCATGATTCATGATTCATGATTCATGATTCATGATTCAATTCATGATTCATGATTCATGATTCAATTCATAATTCATGATTCATGATTGAATTCATGATTCATGATTCAATTCATGATTCATGATTCAATTCATAATTCATGATTCATGATTCAATTCATGATTCATGATTCAATTCATGATTCAAGATTCATGATTCGATTCATGATTCATGATTCATGATTCAATTCATGATTCATGATTCAATTCATGATTCAATTCATGACTCATGAATCATGATTCAATTTATGATTCATGATTCATGATTCATGATTGATGGAACTCAATTCATGATTCATGATTCATGATTTATGATTCAATTCATGATTCAATTCATGATTCATAATTCAATTCATGATTCATGATTCATGATTCAATTCATGATTCATGATTCATGATTCAATTCATGATTCATGATTCATGATTCAATTCATGATTCAATTTATGATTCATGATTCATGATTTAATTCATGATTCAATTCATGATTCATGATTCAATTCATGATTCAATTCATGATTCATGATTCAATTCATGATTCATGATTCAAATCATGATTCATGATTCAATTCATGATTCATGATTCGATTCATGATTCATGATTCATGATTCAATTCATGATTTATGATTCATGATTCATGATTCATGATTCATGATTCAATTCATGATTTATGATTCAATTCATGATTCGAATCCTGATTCAATCATGATTCATGATTCATGATTCAATTCATGATTCATGATTCATGATTCATGATTCATGATTCAATTCATGATTCATGATTCAATTCATGATTCAATTCATGATTCATGATTTGATTCATGATTCATGATTCTTGATTCATGATTCATGATTCGATTCATGATTCATGATTCATGATTCAATTCATGATTCATGATTCATGATTCATGATTCAATTCATAATTCATGATTCATGATTCATGATTCGATTCATGATTCTTGACTCATGATTCATGATTCGATTCATGATTCATGATTTAATTCATGATTCATGATTCAATTCATGATTCAAGATTCATGATTCCGATTCATGATTCATGATTCAATTCATGATTCATGATTCAATTCATGATTCATGATTCAATTCATGATTCATGATTCATGATTCGATTCGTGATTCAATTCATGATTCATGATTCGATTCATGATTCATCATTCAATTCATGATTAATGATTCATGATTCAATTCATGATTCATGATTCATGATTCAATTCATGATTCAATTCATGATTCATGATTCATGATTCAATTTATGATTCATGATTCATGATTCATGATTCATGATTCAATTCATGATTCATGATTCATGATTCAATTCATGATTCATGATTCAATTCATGATTCATGATTCATGATTATGATTAAATTCATGATTCAATTAATGATTCATGATTCATGATTCATGATTCATGATTCAATTCATGATTCATGATTCATGATTCAATTCATGATTCATGATTCAATTCATGATTCATGATTCATGATTCAATTCATGATTCATGATTCATGAATTATGATTCAATTCATGATTCATGATTCATGATTCAATTCATGATTCATGATTCATGATTCATGATTCAATTCATGATTCATGATTCAATTCATGATTCATGATTCATGATTCAATTCATGATTCATGATTCAATTCATGATTCATGATTCGATTCATGATTCATGATTCAATTCATGATTCATAATTTATGATTTAATTCATGATTCATGATTCAATTCATGATTTAATTCATGACTCATGAATCATGATTCAATTTATGATTCATGATTCATGATTCATGATTGATGAATTCAATTCATGATTCATGATTCATGATTCATGATTCGATTTCTGATTCATGATTCATGATTCATGATTAAATTCATGATTCATGATTCAATTCATGATTCATGATTCGATTCATGATTTTTGATTCATGATTCATGATTCGATTCATGATTCATGATTCATGATTCACTTCATGATTCATGATTCATGATTCATGATTCATGATTCAATTCATGATTCATGATTCATGATTCAATTCATAATTCATGATTCATGATTCAATTCATGATTCATGATTCAATTCATGATTCATGATTCATGATGCAATTCATGATTCATGATTCATGATTCATGATTCAATTCATGATTCATGATTCAATTCATGATTCAAGATTCATGATTCGATTCATGATTCATGATTCATGATTCAATTCATGATTCATGATTCAATTCATGATTCATGATTCAATTCATGATTCATGATTCATGATTCAATTCATGATTCATGATTCATGATTCAATTCATGATTCAATTCATGACTCATGAATCATGATTCAATTTATGATTCATGATTCATGATTCATGATTGATGAACTCAATTCATGATTCATGATTTATGATTCAATTCATGATTCATGATTCATGATTCAATTCATGATTCATGATTCATGATTCATGATTCAATTCATGATTCATGATTCAATTCATGATTCATGATTCATGATTCAATTCATGATTCATGATTCAATTCATGATTCATGATTCGATTCATGATTCATGATTCAATTCATGATTCATAATTTATGATTTAATTCATGATTCATGATTCAATTCATGATTTAATTCATGACTCATGAATCATGATTCAATTTATGATTCATGATTCATGATTCATGATTCATGATTCAATTCATGATTCATGATTCGATTCATGATTTTTGATTCATGATTCATGATTCGATTCATGATTCATGATTCATGATTCACTTCATGATTCATGATTCATGATTCATGATTCATGATTCAATTCATGATTCATGATTCATGATTCAATTCATAATTCATGATTCATGATTCAATTCATGATTCATGATTCAATTCATGATTCATGATTCATGATGCAATTCATGATTCATGATTCATGATTCATGATTCACTTCATGATTCATGATTCAATTCATGATTCAATTCATGATTCGATTCATGATTCATGATTCATGATTCAATTCATGATTCATGATTCAATTCATGATTCATGATTCAATTCATGATTCATGATTCATGATTCAATTCATGATTCATGATTCATGATTCAATTCATGATTCAATTCATGACTCATGAATCATGATTCAATTTATGATTCATGATTCATGATTCATGATTGATGAACTCAATTCATGATTCATGATTTATGATTCAATTCATGATTCATGATTCAATTCATGATTCATGATTCATGATTCAATCATGATTCATGATTCATGATTCAATTCATGATTCATGATTCATGATTCAATTCATGATTCAATTTATGATTCATGATTCAATTCATGATTCAATTCATGATTCATGATTCATGATTCAATTCATGATTCATGATTCAATTCATGATTCATGATTCAATTCATGATTCATGATTCAATTCATGATTCATGATTCGATTCATGATTCATGATTCATGATTCAATTCATGATTTATGATTCATAATTCATGATTCATGATTCATGATTCAATTCATGATTTATGATTCAATTCATGATTCGAATCCTGATTCAATTCATGATTCATGATTCAATTCATGATTCATGATTCATGATTCATGATTCAATTCATGATTCATGAATTATGATTCAATTCATGATTCATGATTCAATTCATGATTCAATTCATGATTCATGATTCGATTCATGATTCATGATTCTTGATTCATGATTCATGATTCGATTCATGATTCATGATTCAATTCATGATTCATGATTCATGATTCATGATTCAATTCATGATTCATGATTCATGATTCATGATTCGATTCATGATTCTTGACTCATGATTCATGATTCGATTCATGATTCATGATTTAATTCATGATTCATGATTCAATTCATGAATCAAGATTCATGATTCGATTCATGATTCATGATTCAATTCATGATTCATGATTCAATTCATGATTCATGATTCAATTCATGATTCATGATTCATGATTCGATTCGTGATTCAATTCATGATTCGATTCATGATTCATCATTCAATTCATGATTAATGATTTATGATTCAATTCATGATTCATGATTCATGATTCAATTCATGATTCAATTCATGATTCATGATTCATGATTCAATTTATGATTCATGATTCATGATTCATGATTCATGATTCAATTCATGATTCATGATTCATGATTCAATTCATGATTCATGATTCAATTCATGATTCATGATTCATGATTTATGATTAAATTCATGATTCAATTCATGATTCATGATTCAATTCATGATTCATGATTCAATTCATGATTCATGATTCAATTCATGATTCAATTCATGACTCATGAATCATGATTCAATTTATGATTCATGATTCATGATTCATGATGATGAACTCAATTCATGATTCATGATTCATGATTTATGATTCAATTCATGATTCAATTCATGATTCATGATTCAATTCATGATTCATGATTCATGATTCAATTCATGATTCATGATTCAATTCATGATTCATGATTCATGATTCAATTCATGATTCAATTTATGATTCATGATTCATGATTCATGATTTAATTCATGATTCAATTCATGATTCATGATTCAATCATGATTCAATTCATGATTCATGATTCAATTTCATGATTCATGATTCAAATCATGATTCATGATTCAATTCATGATTCATGATTCATGATTCATGATTCATGATTCAATTCATGATTTATGATTCAATTCATGATTCGAATCCTGATTCAATTCATGATTCATGATTCATGATTCAATTCATGATTCATGATTTAATTTATGATTCATGATTCATGATTAAATTTATGATTCATGATTCATGATTCAATTCATGATTCATGATTCGATTCATGATTTTTGATTCATGATTCATGATTCGATTCATGATTCATGATTCATGATTCACTTCATGATTCATGATTCATGATTCACTTCATGATTCATGATTCATGATTCATGATTCATGATTCATGATTCAATTCATGATTCATGATTCATGATTCAATTCATAATTCATGATTCATGATTGAATTCATGATTCATGATTCAATTCATGATTCATGATTCATGATTCAATTCATAAATTCATGATTCATGATTCAATTCATGATTCATGATTCAATTCATGATTCAAGATTCATGATTCGATTCATGATTCATGATTCATGATTCAATTCATGATTCATGATTCAATTCATGATTCAATTCATGACTCATGAATCATGATTCAATTTATGATTCATGATTCATGATTCATGATTGATGAACTCAATTCATGATTCATGATTCATGATTTATGATTCAATTCATGATTCAATTCATGATTCATAATTCAATTCATGATTCATGATTCATGATTCAATTCATGATTCATGATTCATGATTCAATTCATGATTCATGATTCATGATTCAATTCATGATTCAATTTATGATTCATGATTCATGATTCATGATTTAATTCATGATTCAATTCATGATTCATGATTCAATTCATGATTCAATTCATGATTCATGATTCAATTCATGATTCATGATTCAAATCATGATTCATGATTCAATTCATGATTCATGATTCGATTCATGATTCATGATTCATGATTCAATTCATGATTTATGATTCATGATTCATGATTCAATTCATGATTTATGATTCAATTCATGATTCGAATCCTGATTCAATTCATGATTCATGATTCATGATTCAATTCATGATTCATGATTCATGATTCATGATTCATGATTCAATTATGATTCATGATTCATGATTCAATTCATGATTCATGATTCAATTCATGATTCAATTCATGATTCATGATTTGATTCATGATTCATGATTCTTGATTCATGATTCATGATTCGATTCATGATTCATGATTCATGATTCAATTCATGATTCATGATTCATGATTCATGATTCAATTCTAATTCATGATTCATGATTCATGATTCGATTCATGATTCTTGACTCATGATTCATGATTCGATTCATGATTCATGATTTAATTCATGATTCATGATTCAATTCATGATTCAAGATTCATGATTCGATTCATGATTCATGATTCAATTCATGATTCATGATTCAATTCATGATTCATGATTCAATTCATGATTCATGATTCAATGATTCGATTCGTGATTCAATTCATGATTCATGATTCGATTCATGATTCATCATTCAATTCATGATTAATGATTCATGATTCAATTTCATGATTCATGATTCATGATTCAATTCATGATTCATTCATGATTCATGATTCATGATTCAATTTATGATTCATGATTCATGATTCATGATTCATGATTCAATTCATGATTCATGATTCATGATTCAATTCATGATTCATGATTCAATTCATGATTCATGATTCATGATTATGATTAAATTCATGATTCAATTAATGATTCATGATTCATGATTCATGATTCATGATTCAATTCATGATTCATGATTCATGATTCAATTCATGATTCATGATTCAATTCATGATTCATGATTCATGATTCAATTCATGATTCATGATTCATGAATTATGATTCAATTCATGATTCATGATTCATGATTCTATTCATGATTCATGATTCATGATTCATGATTCAATTCATGATTCATGATTCAATTCATGATTCATGATTCATGATTCAATTCATGATTCATGATTCAATTCATGATTCATGATTCGATTCATGATTCATGATTCAATTCATGATTCATAATTTATGATTTAATTCATGATTCATGATTCAATTCATGATTTAATTCATGACTCATGAATCATGATTCAATTTATGATTCATGATTCATGATTCATGATTGATGAATTCAATTCAATGATTCATGATTCATGATTCATGATTCGATTTCTGATTCATGATTCATGATTCATGATTAAATTCATGATTCATGATTCATGATTCAATTCATGATTCATGATTCGATTCATGATTTTTGATTCATGATTCATGATTCGATTCATGATTCATGATTCATGATTCACTTCATGATTCATGATTCATGATTCATGATTCATGATTCAATTCATGATTCATGATTCATGATTCAATTCATAATTCATGATTCATGATTCAATTCATGATTCAATGATTCAATTCATGATTCATGATTCATGATGCAATTCATGATTCATGATTCATGATTCGATTCATGATTCATGATTCATGATTCAATTCATGATTCATGATTCAATTCATGATTCAAGATTCATGATTCGATTCATGATTCATGATTCATGATTCAATTCATGATTCATGATTCAATTCATGATTCATGATTCAATTCATGATTCATGATTCATGATTCAATTCATGATTCATGATTCATGATTCAATTCATGATTCAATTCATGACTCATGAATCATGATTCAATTTATGATTCATGATTCATGATTCATGATTGATGAACTCAATTCATGATTCATGATTTATGATTCAATTCATGATTCATGATTCAATTCATGATTCATGATTCAATTCATGATTCATGATTCATTGATTCAATTCATGATTCATGATTCATGATTCAATTCATGATTCAATTTATGATTCATGATTCAATTCATGATTCAATCATGATTCATGATTCATGATTCAATTCATGATTCATGATTCAATTCATGATTCATGATTCAATTCATGATCATGATTCAATTCATGATTCATGATTCGATTCATGATTCATGATTCATGATTCAATTCATGATTTATGATTCATAATTCATGATTCATGATTCATGATTCAATTCATGATTTATGATTCAATTCATGATTCGAATCCTGATTCAATTCATGATTCATGATTCAATTCATGATTCATGATTCATGATTCATGATTCAATTCATGATTCATGAATTATGATTCAATTCATGATTCATGATTCAATTCATGATTCAATTCATGATTCATGATTCGATTCATGATTCATGATTCTTGATTCATGATTCATGATTCGATTCATGATTCATGATTCATGATTCAATTCATGATTCATGATTCATGATTCATGATTCAATTCATGATTCATGATTCATGATTCATGATTCGATTCATGATTCTTGACTCATGATTCATGATTCGATTCATGATTCATGATTTAATTCATGATTCAATGATTCAATTCATGAATCAAGATTCATGATTCGATTCATGATTCATGATTCAATTCATGATTCATGATTCAATTCATGATTCATGATTCAATTCATGATTCATGATTCATGATTCGATTCGTGATTCAATTCATGATTCATGATTCGATTCATGATTCATCATTCAATTCATGATTAATGATTTATGATTCAATTCATGATTCATGATTCATGATTCAATTCATGATTCAATTCATGATTCATGATTCATGATTCAATTTATGATTCATGATTCATGATTCATGATTCATGATTCAATTCATGATTCATGATTCATGATTCAATTCATGATTCATGATTCATTCATGATTCATGATTCATGATTTATGATTAAATTCATGATTCAATTCATGATTCATGATTCAATTCATGATTCATGATTCAATTCATGATTCAAGATTCATGATTCGATTCATGATTCATGATTCATGATTCAATTTATGATTCATGATTCAATTCATTATTCATGATTCAATTCATGATTCATGATTCAATTCATGATTCATGATTCATGATTCAATTCATGATTCATGATTCAATTCATGATTCATGATTCATTTCATGATTCATGATTCATGATTCATTCATGATCATGATTCATGATTCAATTCATGATTCAATTCATGACTCATGAATCATGATTCAATTTATGATTCATGATTCATGATTCATGATTGATGAACTCAATTCATGATTCATGATTCATGATTTATGATTCAATTCATGATTCAATTCATGATTCATGATTCAATTTATGATTCATGATTCATGATTCAATTCATGATTCATGATTCAATTCATGATTCATGATTCATGATTCAATTCATGATTCAATTTATGATTCATGATTCATGATTCATGATTTAATTCATGATTCAATTCATGATTCATGATTCAATTCATGATTCAATTCATGATTCATGATTCATGATTCAATTCATGATTCATGATTCAATTCATGATTCATGATTCAATTCATGATTCATGATTCGATTCATGATCATGATTCATGATTCAATTCATGATTTATGATTCATGATTCATGATTCATGATTCATGATTCGATTGATGATTCAATTCATGATTCATGATTCAATTCATGATTCATGATTCAATTCATGATTCATGATTCGATTCATGATTCATGATTCCATGATTCAATTCATGATTTATGATTCATGATTCATGATTCATGATTCATGATTCGATTGATGATTTAATTCATGATTCATGATTCAATTCATGATTCAAGATTCATGATTCGATTCATGATTCATGATTCATGATTCATGATTCATGATTCGATTGATGATTTAATTCATGATTCATGATTCAATTCATGATTCAAGATTCATGATTCGATTCATGATTCATGATTCGATTCATGATTTTTGATTCATGATTCATGATTCGATTCATGATTCATGATCATGATTCACTTCATGATTCATGATTCATGATTCATGATTCATGATTCAATTCATGATTCATGATTCATGATTCAATTCATAATTCATGATTCATGATTCAATTCATGATTCATGATTCAATTCATGATTCATGATTCATGATGCAATTCATGATTCATGATTCATGATTCATGATTCAATTCATGATTCATGATTCAATTCATGATTCAAGATTCATGATTCGATTCATGATTCATGATTCATGATTCAATTCATGATTCATGATTCAATTCATGATTCATGATTCAATTCATGATTCATGATTCAATTCATGATTCATGATTCATGATTCAATTCATGATTCAATTCATGACTCATGAATCATGATTCAATTTATGATTCATGATTCATGATTCATGATTGATGAACTCAATTCATGATTCATGATTTATGATTCAATTCATGATTCATGATTCAATTCATGATTCATGATTCATGATTCATGATTGATGAACTCAATTCCATGATTCATGATTTATGATTCAATTCATTGATTCATGATTCAATTCATGATTCATGATTCATGATTCAATTCATGATTCATGATTCATGATTCAATTCATGATTCATGATTCATGATTCAATTCATGATTCAATTTATGATTCATGATTCATTCATGATTCAATTCATGATTCATGATTCATGATTCAATTCATAATTCATGATTCAATTCATGATTCATGATTCAATTCATGATTCATGATTCAATTCATGATTCATGATTCGATTCATGATTCATGATTCATGATTCAATTCATGATTTATGATTCATAATTCATGATTCATGATTCATGATTCAATTCATGATTATGATTCAATTCATGATTCGAATCTGATTCAATTCATGATTCATGATTCAATTCATGATTCATGATTCATGATTCATGATTCAATTCATGATTCATGAATTATGATTCAATTCATGATTCATGATTCAATTCATGATTCAATTCATGATTCATGATTCGATTCATGATTCATGATTCTTGATTCATGATTCATGATTCGATCATGATTCATGATTCATGATTCAATTCATGATTCATGATTCATGATTCATGATTCAATTCATGATTCATGATTCATGATTCATGATTCGATTCATGATTCTTGACTCATGATTCATGATTCGATTCATGATTCATGATTTAATTCATGATTCATGATTCAATTCATGAATCAAGATTCATGATTCGATTCATGATTCATGATTCAATTCATGATTCATGATTCAATTCATGATTCATGATTCAATTCATGATTCATGATTCATGATTCGATTCGTGATTCAATTCATGATTCGATTCATGATTCATCATTCAATTCATGATTAATGATTTATGATTCAATTCATGATTCATGATTCATGATTCAATTCATGATTCAATTCATGATTCATGATTCATGATTCAATTTATGATTCATGATTCATGATTCATGATTCATGATTCAATTCATGATTCATGATTCATGATTCAATTCATGATTCATGATTCAATTCATGATTCATGATTCATGATTTATGATTAAATTCATGATTCAATTCAAGATTCATGATTCAATTCATGATTCATGATTCAATTCATGATTCATGATTCAATTCATGATTCAATTCATGACTCATGAATCATGATTCAATTTATGATTCATGATTCATGATTCATGATTGATGAACTCAATTCATGATTCATGATTCATGATTTATGATTCAATTCATGATTCAATTCATGATTCATGATTCAATTCATGATTCATGATTCATGATTCAATTCATGATTCATGATTCAATTCATGATTCATGATTCATGATTCAATTCATGATTCAATTTATGATTCATGATTCATGATTCATGATTTAATTCATGATTCAATTCATGATTCATGATTCAATTCATGATTCAATTCATGATTCATGATTCAATTCATGATTCATGATTCAAATCATGATTCATGATTCAATTCATGATTCATGATTCATGATTCATGATTCATGATTCATGATTCAATTCATGATTTATGATTCAATTCATGATTCGAATCCTGATTCAATTCATGATTCATGATTCATGATTCAATTCATGATTCATGATTTAATTTATGATTCATGATTCATGATTAAATTTATGATTCATGATTCATGATTCAATTCATGATTCATGATTCGATTCATGATTTTTGATTCATGATTCATGATTCGATTCATGATTCATGATTCATGATTCAACTTCATGATTCATGATTCATGATTCACTTCATGATTCATGATTCATGATTCATGATCATGATTCATGATTCAATTCATGATTCATGATTCATGATTCAATTCATAATTCATGATTCATGATTGAATTCATGATTCATGATTCAATTCATGATTCATGATTCATGATTCAATTCATAATTCATGATTCATGATTCAATTCATGATTCATGATTCAATTCATGATTCAAGATTCATGATTCGATTCATGATTCATGATTCATGATTCAATTCATGATTCATGATTCAATTCATGATTCAATTCATGACTCATGAATCATGATTCAATTTATGATTCATGATTCATGATTCAATTCATGATTCATGATTCATGATTCAATCATGATTCATGATTCATGATTCAATTCATGATTCAATTTATGATTCATGATTCATGATTCATGATTTAATTCATGATTCAATTCATGATTCATGATTCAATTCATGATTCAATTCATGATTCATGATTCAATTCATGATTCATGATTCAAATCATGATTCATGATTCAATTCATGATTCATGATTCGATTCATGATTCATGATTCATGATTCAATCATGATTTATGATTCATGATTCATGATTCAATTCATGATTTATGATTCAATTCATGATTCGAATCCTGATTCAATTCATGATTCATGATTCATGATTCAATTCATGATTCATGATTCATGATTCATGATTCATGATTCAATTTATGATTCATGATTCATGATTCAATTCATGATTCATGATTCAATTCATGATTCAATTCATGATTCATGATTTGATTCATGATTCATGATTCTTGATTCATGATTCATGATTCGATTCATGATTCATGATTCATGATTCAATTCATGATTCATGATTCATGATTCATGATTCAATTCATAATTCATGATTCATGATTCATGATTCGATTCATGATTCTTGACTCATGATTCATGATTCGATTCATGATTCATGATTTAATTCATGATTCATGATTCAATTCATGATTCAAGATTCATGATTCGATTCATGATTCATGATTCAATTCATGATTCATGATTCAATTCATGATTCATGATTCAATTCATGATTCATGATTCATGATTCGATTCGTGATTCAATCATGATTCATGATTCGATTCATGATTCATCATTCAATTCATGATTAATGATTCATGATTCAATTCATGATTCATGATTCATGATTCATGATTCATGATTCAATTCATGATTCAATTCATGATTCATGATTCATGATTCAATTTATGATTCATGATTCATGATTCATGATTCATGATTCAATTCATGATTCATGATTCATGATTCATGATTCAATTCATGATTCATGATTCAATTCAGATTCATGATTCATGATTTATGATTAAATTCATGATTCAATTAATGATTCATGATTCATGATTCATGATTCATGATTCAATTCATGATTCATGATTCATGATTCAATTCATGATTCATGATTCAATTCATGATTCATGATTCATGATTCAATTCATGATTCATGATTCATGAATTATGATTCAATTCATGATTCATGATTCATGATTCAATTCATGATTCATGATTCATGATTCATGATTCAATTCATGATTCATGATTCAATTCATGATTCATGATTCATGATTCAATTCATGATTCGTGATTCAATTCATGATTCATGATTCGATTCATGATTCATGATTCAATTCATGATTCATAATTTATGATTTAATTCATGATTCATGATTCAATTCATGATTTAATTCATGACTCATGAATCATGATTCAATTTATGATTCATGATTCATGATTCATGATTGATGAATTCAATTCATGATTCATGATTCATGATTCATGATCTTCGATTCTGATTCATGATTCATGATTCATGATTAAATTCATGATTCATGATTCATGATTCAATTCATGATTCATGATTCGATTCATGATTTTTTGATTCATGATTCATGATTCGATTCATGATTCATGATTCATGATTCACTTCATGATTCATGATTCATGATTCATGATTCATGATTCAATTCATGATTCATGATTCATGATTCAATTCATAATTCATGATTCATGATTCAATTCATGATTCATGATTCAATTTCATGATTCATGATTCATGATGCAATTCATGATTCATGATTCATGATTCGATTCATGATTCATGATTCATGATTCAATTCATGATTCATGATTCAATTCATGATTCAAGATTCATGATTCGATTCATGATTCATGATTCATGATTCAATTCATGATTCATGATTCAATTCATGATTCATGATTCAATTCATGATTCATGATTCATGATTCAATTCATGATTCATGATTCATGATTCAATTCATGATTCAATTCATGACTCATGAATCATGATTCAATTTATGATTCATGATTCATGATTCATGATTGATGAACTCAATTCATGATTCATGATTTATGATTCAATTCATGATTCATGATTCAATTCATGATTCATGATTCAATTCATGATTCATGATTCATGATTCAATTCATGATTCATGATTCATGATTCAATTCATGATTCAATTTATGATTCATGATTCAATTCATGATTCAATTCATGATTCATGATTCATGATTCAATTCATGATTCATGATTCAAATCATGATTCATGATTCAATTCATGATTCATGATTCGATTCATGATTCATGATTCATGATTCAATTCATGATTCATGATTCATGATTCAATTCATGATTTATGATTCAATTCATGATTCGAATCCTGATTCAATTCATGATTCATGATTCATGATTCAATTCATGATTCATGATTCATGATTCATGATTCATGATTCAATTTATGATTCATGATTCATGATTCAATTCATGATTCATGATTCAATTCATGATTCAATTCATGATTCATGATTTGATTCATGATTCATGATTCTTGATTCATGATTCATGATTCGATTCATGATTCATGATTCATGATTCAATTCATGATTCATGATTCATGATTCATGATTCAATTCATAATTCATGATTCATGATTCATGATTCGATTCATGATTCTTGACTCATGATTCATGATTCGATTCATGATTCATGATTTAATTCATGATTCATGATTCAATTCATGATTCAAGATTCATGATTCGATTCATGATTCATGATTCAATTCATGATTCATGATTCAATTCATGATTCATGATTCAATTCATGATTCATGATTCATGATTCGATTCGTGATTCAATTCATGATTCATGATTCGATTCATGATTCATCATTCAATTCATGATTAATGATTCATGATTCAATTCATGATTCATGATTCATGATTCATGATTCATGATTCAATTCATGATTCAATTCATGATTCATGATTCATGATTCAATTTATGATTCATGATTCATGATTCATGATTCATGATTCAATTCATGATTCATGATTCAATTCATGATTCATGATTCATGATTTATGATTAAATTCATGATTCAATTAATGATTCATGATTCATGATTCATGATTCATGATTCAATTCATGATTCATGATTCATGATTCAATTCATGATTCATGATTCAATTCATGATTCATGATTCATGATTCAATTCATGATTCATGATTCATGAATTATGATTCAATTCATGATTCATGATTCATGATCAATTCATGATTCATGATTCATGATTCATGATTCAATTCATGATTCATGATTCAATTCATGATTCATGATTCATGATTCAATTCATGATTCATGATTCAATTCATGATTCATGATTCGATTCATGATTCATGATTCAATTCATGATTCATAATTTATGATTTAATTCATGATTCATGATTCAATTCATGATTTAATTCATGACTCATGAATCATGATTCAATTTATGATTCATGATTCATGATTCATGATTGATGAATTCAATTCATGATTCATGATTCATGATTCATGATTCGATTTCTGATTCATGATTCATGATTCATGATTAAATTCATGATTCATGATTCATGATTCAATTCATGATTCATGATTCGATTCATGATTTTTGATTCATGATTCATGATTCGATTCATGATTCATGATTCATGATTCACTTCATGATTCATGATTCATGATTCATGATTCATGATTCAATTCATGATTCATGATTCATGATTCAATTCATAATTCATGATTCATGATTCAATTCATGATTCATGATTCAATTCATGATTCATGATTCATGATTGAATCATGAATCATGAATTATGAATTGAATCATGAATCATGAATCATGAATTGAATCATGAATCATGAATCATGAATCATGAATCATGAAGTGAATCATGAATCATGAATCATGAATCGAATCATGAATCATGAATCAAAAATCATGAATCGAATCATGAATCATGATTGAATCATGAATCATGAATCATGAATTTAATCATGAATCATGAATCATGAATCAGAAATCGAATCATGAATCATGAATCATGAATCATGAATTGAATTCATCAATCATGAATCATGAATCATGAATCATAAATTGAATCATGATTCATGAGTCATGAATTAAATCATGAATTGAATCATGAATCATGAATTAAATCATAAATTATGAATCATGAATTGAATCATGAATCATGAATCGAATCATGAATCATGAATTGAATCATGAATCATGAATTGAATCATGAATCATGAATCATGAATTGAATCATGAATCATGAATTGAATCATGAATCATGAATCATGAATCATGAATTGAATCATGAATCATGAATCATGAATTGAATCATAATTCATGAATCATGAATCATGAATTGAATCATGAATCATGAATCATGAATTGAATCATGAATCATGAATTGAATCATGAATCATGAATCATGAATTGAATCATGAATCATGAATCATGAATCATGAATCATTAATTGAATCATGAATTTAATCATAAATCATGAATCATGAATCATGAATTGAATCATGAATCATGAATTGAATCATGAATCATGAATCATGAATCATGAATCATAAATTGAATCATGAATCATGAATCATGAATTGAATCATGAATTGAATCATGAATCATGAATCATGAATCATGAATCATGAATTGAATCATGAATCATTAATCATGAATTGAATGATGAATCATGAATCGAATCATGAATCATGAATTGAATCACGAATCGAATCATGAATCATGAATCATGAATTGAATCATGAATCATGAATTGAATCATGAATCATGAATTGAATCATGAATCATGAATCGAATCATGAATCTTGAATCATGAATTGAATCATGAATCATGAATAAATCATGAATCATGAATCGAATCATGAATCATGAGTCAAGAATCATGAATCGAATCATGAATCATGAATCATGAATCATGAATCATGAAATTGAATCATGAATCATGAATCATGAATCATGAATTGAATCATGAATCATGAATCATGAATCGAATCATGAATCATGAATCAAGAATCATGAATCATGAATCAAATCATGAATCATGAATTGAATCATGAATTGAATCATGAATCATGAATTGAATCATGAATCATGAATCATAAATTGAATCATGAATCATGAATCATGAATCATGAATCATGAATTGAATCATGAATCAATGAATCATGAATTGAATCAGATTCGAATCATGAATTGAATCATAAATCATGAATTGAATCATGAATCATGAATCATGAATTGAATCATGAATCATGAATCATGAATCGAATCATGAATCATGAATTGAATCATGAATCATGATTTGAATCATGAATCATGAATTGAATCATGAATCATGAATCATGAATTGAATCATGAATTGAATCATGAATCATAAATTGAATCATGAATTGAATCATGAATCATGAATCATGAATTGAATCATGAATCATGAATCATGAATTGAATCATGAATCATGAATTGAATCATGAATCATGAATTGAATCATAAATCATGAATCATGAATTGAGTTCATCAATCATGAATCATGAATCATGAATCATAAATTGAATCATGATTCATGAGTCATGAATTGAATCATGAATTGAATCATGAATCATGAATCATGAATTGAATCATGAATCATGAATCATGAATTGAATCATGAATCATGAATTGAATCATGAATCATGAATTGAATCATGAATCATGAATCATGAATCGAATCATGAATCTTGAATCATGAATTGAATCATGAATCATGAATTGAATCATGAATCATGAATCATGAATCGAATCATGAATCATGAATCATGAATTGCATCATGAATCATGAATCATGAATTGAATCATGAATCATGAATTGAATCATGAATCATGAATTATGAATTGAATCATGAATCATGAATCATGAATTGAATCATGAATCATGAATCATGAATCATGAATCATGAAGTGAATCATGAATCATGAATCATGAATCGAATCATGAATCATGAATCAAAAATCATGAATCGAATCATGAATCATGAATTGAATCATGAATCATGAATCATGAATTTAATCATGAATCATGAATCATGAATCAGAAATCGAATCATGAATCATGAATCATGAATCATGAATTGAATTCATCAATCATGAATCATGAATCATGAATCATAAATTGAATCATGATTCCATGAGTCATGAATTAAATCATGAATTGAATCATGAATCATGAATTAAATCATAAATTATGAATCATGAATTGAATCATGAATCATGAATCGAATCATGAATCATGAATTGAATCACGAATCATGAATTGAATCATGAATCATGAATCATGAATTGAATCATGAATCATGAATTGAATCATGAATCATGAATCATGAATCATGAATTGAATCATGAATCATGAATCATGAATTGAATCATAATTCATGAATCATGAATCATGAATTGAATCATGAATCATGAATCATGAATTGAATCATGAATCATGAATTGAATCATGAATCATGAATCATGAATTGAATCATGAATCATGAATCATGAATCATGAATCATTAATTGAATCATGAATTTAATCATAAATCATGAATCATGAATCATGAATTGAATCATGAATCATGAATTGAATCATGAATCATGAATCATGAATTGAATCATGAATCATGAATCATGAATCATGAATCATAATTGAATCATGGAATCATGAATCATGAATTGAATCATGAATTGAATCATGAATCATGAATCATGAATCATGAATCATGAATTGAATCATGAATCATTAATCATGAATTGAATGATGAATCATGAATCGAATCATGAATCATGAATTGAATCACGAATCGAATCATGAATCATTGAATCATGAATTGAATCATGAATCATGAATTGAATCATGAATCATGAATTGAATCATGAATCATGAATCGAATCATGAATCTTGAATCATGAATTGAATCATGAATCATGAATTAAATCATGAATCATGAATCGAATCATGAATCATGAGTCAAGAATCATGAATCGAATCATGAATCATGAATCATGAATTATGAATTGAATCATGAATCATGAATCATGAATCATGAATTGAATCATGAATCATGAATCATGAATCGAATCATGAATCATGAATCAAGAATCATGAATCATGAATCAAATCATGAATCATGAATTGAATCATGAATTGAATCATGAATCATGAATTGAATCATGAATCATGAATCATAAATTGAATCATGAATCATGAATCATGAATCATGAATCATGAATTGAATCATGAATCATGAATCATGAATTGAATCAGGATTCGAATCATGAATTGAATCATAAATCATGAATTGAATCATGAATCATGAATCATAAATCATGAATTGAATCATGAATCATGAATCATGAATCGAATCATGAATCATGAATTGAATCATGAATCATGATTTGAATCATGAATCATGAATTGAATCATGAATCATGAATTGAATCATGAATTGAATCATGAATCATGAATTGAATCATGAATTAAATCATGAATCATGAATCATGAATCATAAATTGAATCATGAATTGAATCATGAATCATGAATCATGAATTGAATCATGAATCATGAATCATGAATTGAATCATGAATCATGAATCATAAATTGAATCATGATTCATGAGTCATGAATTGAATCATGAATTGAATCATGAATCATGAATTGAATCATGAATCATGAATCATGAATCGAATCATGAATCTTGAATCATGAATTGAATCATGAATCATGAATTGAATCATGAATCATGAATTATGAATTGAATCATGAATCATGAATCATGAATTGAATCATGAATCATGAATTCAATCATGAATCATGAATTATGAATTGAATCATGAATCATGAATCATGAATTGAATCATGAATCATGAATCATGAATCATGAATCATGAATCATGAAGTGAATCATGAATCATGAATCATGAAGTGAATCATGAATCATGAATCATGAATCGAATCATGAATCATGAATCAAAAATCATGAATCGAATCATGAATCATGAATTGAATCATGAATCATGAATCATAAATTTAATCATGAATCATGAATCATAAATTAAATCATGAATCATGAATTGAATCATGAATCATGAATCATGAATTGAATCAGGATTCGAATCATGAATTGAATCATAAATCATGAATTGAATCATGAATCATGAATCATGAATCATGAATCATGAATCATGAATTGAATCATGAATCATGATTTGAATCATGAATCATGAATTGAATCATGAATCATGAATTGAATCATGAATTGAATCATGAATCATGAATTGATCATGAATTAAATCATGAATCATGAATCATGAATCATAAATTGAATCATGAAATTGAATCATGAATCATGAATCATGAATTGAATCATGAATCATGAATTGAATCATGAATCAGATCATGAATTGAATCATGAATCATGAATTGAATCATGAATTGATCATAAATCATGATCATGAATCATGAATTGAGTTCATCAATCATGAATCATGAATCATGAATCATAAATTGAATCATGATTCATGAGTCATGAATTGAATCATGAATTGAATCATGAATCATGAATTGAATCATGAATCATGAATTGAATCATGAATCATGAATTGAATCATGAATTTAATCATAAATCATGAATCATGAATCATGAATTGAATCATGAATCATGAATTGAATCATGAATCATGAATCATGAATTGAATCATGAATCATGAATCATGAATCATGAATCATAAATTGAATCATGAATCATGAATCATGAATTGAATCATGAATTGAATCATGAATCATGAATCATGAATTGAATCATAAATCATTAATCATGAATTGAATGATGAATCATGAATCGAATCATGAATTGAATCACGAATCGAATCATGAATCATGAATCATGAATTGAATCAT
Organism: Mixophyes fleayi; assembly: GCF_038048845.1. NCBI lineage: Eukaryota > Metazoa > Chordata > Amphibia > Anura > Limnodynastidae > Mixophyes > Mixophyes fleayi. Next base: position 21,502 of record NW_027448381.1, read on the forward strand.
GAATCATGAATTGAATCATGAATCATGAATTGAATCATGAATCATGAATCGAAATCATGAATCTTGATTCATGAATTGAATCATGAATCATGAATTAAATCATGAATCATGAATCGAATCATGAATCATGAGTCAAGAATCATGAATCGAATCATGATCATGAATCATGAATCATGAATTGAATCATGAATCATGAATCATGAATCATGAATTGAATCATGAATCATGAATCATGAATCGAATCATGAATCATGAATCAAGAATCATGAATCATGAATCGAATCATGAATCATGAATTGAATCATGAATTGAATCATGAATCATGAATTGAATCATAATTCATGAATCATGAATTGAATCATGAATCATGAATCATGAATCATGAATTGAATCATGAATCATGAATTGAATCAGGATTCGAATCATGAATTGAATCATAAATCATGAATTGAATCATGAATCATGAATCATGAATTATGAATCATAAATCATGAATTGAATCATGAATCATGAATCATGAATCGAATCATGAATCATGAATTGAATCATGAATCATGAATTGAATCATGAATCATGAATTGAATCATGAATTATGAATTGAATCATGAATCATGAATCATGAATTGAATCATGAATTGAATCATGAATCATAAATTGAATCATGAATTGAATCATGAATCATGAATCATGAATTGAATCATGAATCATGAATCATGAATTGAATCATGAATCATGAATCATGAATTGAATCATGAATCATGAATTGAATCATAAATCATGAATCATGAATTGAGTTCATCAATCATGAATCATGAATCATGAATCATGAATTGAATCATGAATCATGAATTGAATCATAAATCATGAATCATGAATTGAGTTCATCAATCATGAATCATGAATCATGAATCATAAATTGAATCATGATTCATGAGTCATGAATTGAATCATGAATTGAATCATGAATCATGAATCATGAATTGAATCATGAATCATGAATTGAATCATGAATCATGAATTGAATCATGAATCATGAATTGAATCATGAATCATGAATCATGAATCGAATCATGAATCTTGAATCATGAATTGAATCATGAATCATGAATTGAATCATGAATCATGAATCATGAATCATGAATTGCATCATGAATCATGAATCATGAATTGAATCATGAATCATGAATTGAATCATGAATCATGAATTATGAATTGAATCATGAATCATGAATCATGAATTGAATCATGAATCATGAATCATGAATCATGAATCATGAAGTGAATCATGAATCATGAATCATGAATCGAATCATGAATCATGAATCAAAAATCATGAATCGAATCATGAATCATGAATCGAATCATGAATCTTGAATCATGAATTGAATCATGAATCATGAATTAAATCATCAATCGAATCATGAATCATGAATCATGAATCATGAATCATGAATCGAATCATGAATCTTGAATCATGAATTGAATCATGAATCATGAATTAAATCATCAATCGAATCATGAATCATGAATCATGAATCATGAATCATAAATCATGAATTGAATCATGAATCATGAATCATGAATCGAATCATGAATCATGAATTGAATCATGAATCATGAATTGAATCATGAATCATGAATTGAATCATCAATCGAATCATGAATCATGAATCATGAATCATGAATCATAAATCATGAATTGAATCATGAATCATGAATCATGAATCGAATCATGAATCATGAATTGAATCATGAATCATGAATTGAATCATGAATCATGAATTGAATCATGAATCATGAATCATGAATTGAATCATGAATTGAATCATGAATCATGAATTGAATCATGAATTAAATCATGAATCATGAATCATGAATCATAAATTGAATCATGAATTGAATCATGAATCATGAATCATGAATTGAATCATGAATCATGAATTGAATCATGAATCATGAATCATAAATTGAATCATGAATCATGAATTGAATCATGAATTGAATCATAAATCATGAATCATGAATCATGAATTGAGTTCATCAATCATGAATCATGAATCATGAATCATAAATTGAATCATGATTCATGAGTCATGAATTGAATCATGAATTGAATCATGAATCATGAATCATGAATTGAATCATGAATCATGAATCATGAAATGAATCATGAATCATGAATTGAATCATGAATCATGAATTGAATCATGAATCATGAATCATGAATTGAATCATGAATCATGAATTGAATCATGAATAATGAATTGAATCATGAATCATAAATTGAATCATGAATCATGAATCATGAATCGAATCATGAATCTTGAATCATGAATTGAATCATGAATCATGAATTGAATCATGAATCATGAATTGAATCATGAATTTAATCATAAATCATGAATCATGAATCATGAATTGAATCATGAATCATGAATTGAATCATGAATCATGAATCATGAATTGAATCATGAATCATGAATCATGAATCATGAATCATAAATTGAATCATGAATCATGAATCATGAATTGAATCATGAATTGAATCATGAATCATGAATCATGAATTGAATCATAAATCATTAATCATGAATTGAATGATGAATCATGAATCGAATCATGAATCATGAATTGAATCACGAATCGAATCATGAATCATGAATCATGAATTGAATCATGAATCATGAATTGAATCATGAATCATGAATTGAATCATGAATCATGAATCGAATCATGAATCTTGATTCATGAATTGAATCATGAATCATGAATTAAATCATGAATCATGAATCGAATCATGAATCATGAGTCAAGAATCATGAATCGAATCATGAATCATGAATCATGAATCATGAATTGAATCATGAATCATGAATCATGAATCATGAATTGAATCATGAATCATGAATCATGAATCGAATCATGAATCATGAATCAAGAATCATGAATCATGAATCGAATCATGAATCATGAATTGAATCATGAATTGAATCATGAATCATGAATTGAATCATAATTCATGAATCATGAATTGAATCATGAATCATGAATCATGAATCATGAATTGAATCATGAATCATGAATTGAATCAGGATTCGAATCATGAATTGAATCATAAATCATGAATTGAATCATGAATCATGAATCATGAATTATGAATCATAAATCATGAATTGAATCATGAATCATGAATCATGAATCGAATCATGAATCATGAATTGAATCATGAATCATGAATTGAATCATGAATCATGAATTGAATCATGAATCATGAATTGAATCATGAATCATGAATCATGAATTGAATCATGAATTGAATCATGAATCATAAATTGAATCATGAATTGAATCATGAATCATGAATCATGAATTGAATCATGAATCATGAATCATGAATTGAATCATGAATCATGAATTGAATCATGAATCATGAATTGAATCATAAATCATGAATCATGAATTGAGTTCATCAATCATGAATCATGAATCATGAATCATAAATTGAATCATGATTCATGAGTCATGAATTGAATCATGAATTGAATCATGAATCATGAATCATGAATTGAATCATGAATCATGAATCATGAATTGAATCATGAATCATGAATTGAATCATGAATCATGAATTGAATCATGAATCATGAATCATGAATCGAATCATGAATCTTGAATCATGAATTGAATCATGAATCATGAATTGAATCATGAATCATGAATCATGAATCGAATCATGAATCATGAATCATGAATTGCATCATGAATCATGAATCATGAATTGAATCATGAATCATGAATTGAATCATGAATCATGAATTATGAATTGAATCATGAATCATGAATCATGAATTGAATCATGAATCATGAATCATGAATCATGAATCATGAAGTGAATCATGAATCATGAATCATGAATCGAATCATGAATCATGAATCAAAAATCATGAATCGAATCATGAATCATGAATTGAATCATGAATCATGAATCATGAATTTAATCATGAATCATGAATCATGAATCAGAAATCGAATCATGAATCATGAATCATGAATCATGAATTGAATTCATCAATCATGAATCATGAATCATGAATCATAAATTGAATCATGATTCATGAGTCATGAATTAAATCATGAATTGAATCATGAATCATGAATTAAATCATAAATTATGAATCATGAATTGAATCATGAATCATGAATCGAATCATGAATCATGAATTGAATCATGAATCATGAATTGAATCATGAATCATGAATCATGAATTGAATCATGAATCATGAATTGAATCATGAATCATGAATCATGAATCATGAATAGAATCATGAATCATGAATCATGAATTGAATCATAATTCATGAATCATGAATCATGAATTGAATCATGAATCATGAATCATGAATTGAATCATGAATCATGAATTGAATCATGAATCATGAATCATGAATTGAATCATGAATCATGAATCATGAATCATGAATCATTAATTGAATCATGAATTTAATCATAAATCATGAATCATGAATCATGAATTGAATCATGAATCATGAATTGAATCATGAATCATGAATCATGAATTGAATCATGAATCATGAATCATGAATCATGAATCATAAATTGAATCATGAATCATGAATCATGAAATGAATCATGAATTGAATCATGAATCATGAATCATGAATTGAATCATGAATCATTAATCATGAATTGAATGATGAATCATGAATCGAATCATGAATCATGAATTGAATCACGAATCGAATCATGAATCATGAATCATGAATTGAATCATGAATCATGAATTGAATCATGAATCATGAATTGAATCATGAATCATGAATCGAATCATGAATCTTGAATCATGAATTGAATCATGAATCATGAATTAAATCATGAATCATGAATCGAATCATGAATCATGAGTCAAGAATCATGAATCGAATCATGAATCATGAATCATGAATTATGAATTGAATCATGAATCATGAATCATGAATCATGAATTGAATCATGAATCATGAATCATGAATCGAATCATGAATCATGAATCAAGAATCATGAATCATGAATCAAATCATGAATCATGAATTGAATCATGAATTGAATCATGAATCATGAATTGAATCATGAATCATGAATCATAAATTGAATCATGAATCATGAATCATGAATCATGAATCATGAATTGAATCATGAATCATGAATCATGAATTGAATCAGGATTCGAATCATGAATTGAATCATAAATCATGAATTGAATCATGAATCATGAATCATAAATCATGAATTGAATCATGAATCATGAATCATGAATCGAATCATGAATCATGAATTGAATCATGAATCATGATTTGAATCATGAATCATGAATTGAATCATGAATCATGAATTGAATCATGAATTGAATCATGAATCATGAATTGAATCATGAATTAAATCATGAATCATGAATCATGAATCATAAATTGAATCATGAATTGAATCATGAATCATGAATCATGAATTGAATCATGAATCATGAATCATGAATTGAATCATGAATCATGAATCATGAATTGAATTATGAATCATGAATTGAATCATGAATTGAATCATAAATCATGAATCATGAATCATGAATTGAGTTCATCAATCATGAATCATGAATCATGAATCATAAATTGAATCATGATTCATGAGTCATGAATTGAATCATGAATTGAATCATGAATCATGAATTGAATCATGAATCATGAATCATGAATCGAATCATGAATCTTGAATCATGAATTGAATCATGAATCATGAATTGAATCATGAATCATGAATTATGAATTGAATCATGAATCATGAATCATGAATTGAATCATGAATCATGAATTCAATCATGAATCATGAATTATGAATTGAATCATGAATCATGAATCATGAATTGAATCATGAATCATGAATCATGAATCATGAATCATGAATCATGAAGTGAATCATGAATCATGAATCATGAAGTGAATCATGAATCATGAATCATGAATCGAATCATGAATCATGAATCAAAAATCATGAATCGAATCATGAATCATGAATTGAATCATGAATCATGAATCATAAATTTAATCATGAATCATGAATCATAAATTAAATCATGAATCATGAATTGAATCATGAATCATGAATCATGAATTGAATCAGGATTCGAATCATGAATTGAATCATAAATCATGAATTGAATCATGAATCATGAATCATGAATCATGAATCATGAATTGAATCATGAATCATGATTTGAATCATGAATCATGAATTGAATCATGAATCATGAATTGAATCATGAATTGAATCATGAATCATGAATTGAATCATGAATTAAATCATGAATCATGAATCATGAATCATAAATTGAATCATGAATTGAATCATGAATCATGAATCATGAATTGAATCATGAATCATGAATTGAATCATGAATCATGAATCATGAATTGAATCATGAATCATGAATTGAATCATGAATTGAATCATAAATCATGAATCATGAATCATGAATTGAGTTCATCAATCATGAATCATGAATCATGAATCATAAATTGAATCATGATTCATGAGTCATGAATTGAATCATGAATTGAATCATGAATCATGAATTGAATCATGAATCATGAATTGAATCATGAATCATGAATTGAATCATGAATTTAATCATAAATCATGAATCATGAATCATGAATTGAATCATGAATCATGAATTGAATCATGAATCATGAATCATGAATTGAATCATGAATCATGAATCATGAATCATGAATCATAAATTGAATCATGAATCATGAATCATGAATTGAATCATGAATTGAATCATGAATCATGAATCATGAATTGAATCATAAATCATTAATCATGAATTGAATGATGAATCATGAATCGAATCATGAATTGAATCACGAATCGAATCATGAATCATGAATCATGAATTGAATCATGAATCATGAATTGAATCATGAATCATGAATTGAATCATGAATCATGAATCGAATCATGAATCTTGATTCATGAATTGAATCATGAATCATGAATTAAATCATGAATCATGAATCGAATCATGAATCATGAGTCAAGAATCATGAATCGAATCATGAATCATGAATCATGAATCATGAATTGAATCATGAATCATGAATCATGAATCATGAATTGAATCATGAATCATGAATCGAATCATGAATCATGAATCAAGAATCATGAATCATGAATCGAATCATGAATCATGAATTGAATCATGAATTGAATCATGAATCATGAATTGAATCATAATTCATGAATCATGAATTGAATCATGAATCATGAATCATGAATCATGAATTGAATCATGAATCATGAATTGAATCAGGATTCGAATCATGAATTGAATCATAAATCATGAATTGAATCATGAATCATGAATCATGAATTATGAATCATAAATCATGAATTGAATCATGAATCATGAATCATGAATCGAATCATGAATCATGAATTGAATCATGAATCATGAATTGAATCATGAATCATGAATTGAATCATGAATCATGAATTGAATCATGAATCATGAATCATGAATTGAATCATGAATTGAATCATGAATCATAAATTGAATCATGAATTGAATCATGAATCATGAATCATGAATTGAATCATGAATCATGAATCATGAATTGAATCATGAATCATGAATCATGAATTGAATCATGAATCATGAATTGAATCATAAATCATGAATCATGAATTGAGTTCATCAATCATGAATCATGAATCATGAATCATAAATTGAATCATGATTCATGAGTCATGAATTGAATCATGAATTGAATCATGAATCATGAATCATGAATTGAATCATGAATCATGAATCATGAATTGAATCATGAATCATGAATTGAATCATGAATCATGAATTGAATCATGAATCATGAATCATGAATCGAATCATGAATTGAATCATGAATTGAATCATGAATCATGAAGTGAATCATGAATCATGAATCATGAATCATGAATTGCATCATGAATCATGAATCATGAATTGAATCATGAATCATGAATTGAATCATGAATCATGAATTATGAATTGAATCATGAATCATGAATCATGAATTGAATCATGAATCATGAATCATGAATCATGAATCATGAAGTGAATCATGAATCATGAATCATGAATCGAATCATGAATCATGAATCAAAAATCATGAATCGAATCATGAATCATGAATTGAATCATGAATCATGAATCATGAATCATGAATCATAAATTGAATCATGATTCATGAGTCATGAATTAAATCATGAATTGAATCATGAATCATGAATTAAATCATAAATTATGAATCATGAATTGAATCATGAATCATGAATCGAATCATGAATCATGAATTGAATCATGAATCATGAATTGAATCATGAATCATGAATCATGAATTGAATCATGAATCATGAATTGAATCATGAATCATGAATCATGAATCATGAATTGAATCATGAATCATGAATCATGAATTGAATCATAAATCATGAATCATGAATTGAGTTCATCAATCATGAATCATGAATCATGAATCATAAATTGAATCATGATTCATGAGTCATGAATTGAATCATGAATTGAATCATGAATCATGAATCATGAATTGAATCATGAATCATGAATCATGAATTGAATCATGAATCATGAATTGAATCATGAATCATGAATTGAATCATGAATCATGAATCATGAATCGAATCATGAATCTTGAATCATGAATTGAATCATGAATCATGAATTGAATCATGAATCATGAATCATGAATCATGAATTGCATCATGAATCATGAATCATGAATTGAATCATGAATCATGAATTGAATCATGAATCATGAATTATGAATTGAATCATGAATCATGAATCATGAATTGAATCATGAATCATGAATCATGAATCATGAATCATGAAGTGAATCATGAATCATGAATCATGAATCGAATCATGAATCATGAATCAAAAATCATGAATCGAATCATGAATCATGAATTGAATCATGAATCATGAATTTAATCATGAATCATGAATCATGAATCAGAAATCGAATCATGAATCATGAATCATGAATCATGAATTGAATTCATCAATCATGAATCATGAATCATGAATCATAAATTGAATCATGATTCATGAGTCATGAATTAAATCATGAATTGAATCATGAATCATGAATTAAATCATAAATTATGAATCATGAATTGAATCATGAATCATGAATCGAATCATGAATCATGAATTGAATCATGAATCATGAATTGAATCATGAATCATGAATCATGAATTGAATCATGAATCATGAATTGAATCATGAATCATGAATCATGAATCATGAATTGAATCATGAATCATGAATCATGAATTGAATCATAATTCATGAATCATGAATCATGAATTGAATCATGAATCATGAATCATGAATTGAATCATGAATCATGAATTGAATCATGAATCATGAATCATGAATTGAATCATGAATCATGAATCATGAATCATGAATCATTAATTGAATCATGAATTTAATCATAAATCATGAATCATGAATCATGAATTGAATCATGAATCATGAATTGAATCATGAATCATGAATCATGAATTGAATCATGAATCATGAATCATGAATCATGAATCATAAATTGAATCATGAATCATGAATCATGAATTGAATCATGAATTGAATCATGAATCATGAATCATGAATTGAATCATGAATCATTAATCATGAATTGAATGATGAATCATGAATCGAATCATGAATCATGAATTGAATCACGAATCGAATCATGAATCATGAATCATGAATTGAATCATGAATCATGAATTGAATCATGAATCATGAATTGAATCATGAATCATGAATCGAATCATGAATCTTGAATCATGAATTGAATCATGAATCATGAATTAAATCATGAATCATGAATCGAATCATGAATCATGAGTCAAGAATCATGAATCGAATCATGAATCATGAATCATGAATTATGAATTGAATCATGAATCATGAATCATGAATCATGAATTGAATCATGAATCATGAATCATGAATCGAATCATGAATCATGAATCAAGAATCATGAATCATGAATCAAATCATGAATCATGAATTGAATCATGAATTGAATCATGAATCATGAATTGAATCATGAATCATGAATCATGAATCATGAATCATGAATTGAATCATGAATCATGAATCATGAATTGAATCAGGATTCGAATCATGAATTGAATCATAAATCATGAATTGAATCATGAATCATGAATCATGAATCATGAATCATAAATCATGAATTGAATCATGAATCATGAATCATGAATCGAATCATGAATCATGAATTGAATCATGAATCATGATTTGAATCATGAATCATGAATTGAATCATGAATCATGAATTGAATCATGAATTGAATCATGAATCATGAATTGAATCATGAATTAAATCATGAATCATGAATCATAAATTGAATCATGAATTGAATCATGAATCATGAATCATGAATTGAATCATGAATCATGAATCATGAATTGAATCATGAATCATGAATCATGAATTGAATTATGAATCATGAATTGAATCATGAATTGAATCATAAATCATGAATCATGAATCATGAATTGAGTTCATCAATCATGAATCATGAATCATGAATCATAAATTGAATCATGATTCATGAGTCATGAATTGAATCATGAATTGAATCATGAATCATGAATTGAATCATGAATCATGAATCATGAATCGAATCATGAATCTTGAATCATGAATTGAATCATGAATCATGAATTGAATCATGAATCATGAATTATGAATTGAATCATGAATCATGAATTGAATCATGAATCATGAATTCAATCATGAATCATGAATTATGAATTGAATCATGAATCATGAATCATGAATTGAATCATGAATCATGAATCATGAATCATGAATCATGAATCATGAAGTGAATCATGAATCATGAATCATGAAGTGAATCATGAATCATGAATCATGAATCGAATCATGAATCATGAATCAAAAATCATGAATCGAATCATGAATCATGAATTGAATCATGAATCATGAATCATAAATTTAATCATGAATCATGAATCATAAATTAAATCATGAATCATGAATTGAATCATGAATCATGAATCATGAATTGAATCAGGATTCGAATCATGAATTGAATCATAAATCATGAATTGAATCATGAATCATGAATCATGAATCATGAATCATAAATCATGAATTGAATCATGAATCATGAATCATGAATCGAATCATGAATCATGAATTGAATCATGAATCATGATTTGAATCATGAATCATGAATTGAATCATGAATCATGAATTGAATCATGAATTGAATCATGAATCATGAATTGAATCATGAATTAAATCATGAATCATGAATCATGAATCATAAATTGAATCATGAATTGAATCATGAATCATGAATCATGAATTGAATCATGAATCATGAATCATGAATTGAATCATGAATCATGAATCATGAATTGAATCATGAATCATGAATTGAATCATGAATTGAATCATAAATCATGAATCATGAATCATGAATTGAGTTCATCAATCATGAATCATGAATCATGAATCATAAATTGAATCATGATTCATGAGTCATGAATTGAATCATGAATTGAATCATGAATCATGAATTGAATCATGAATCATGAATTGAATCATGAATCATGAATCATGAATCGAATCATGAATCTTGAATCATGAATTGAATCATGAATCATGAATTGAATCATGAATCATGAATTATGAATTGAATCATGAATCATGAATCATGAATTGAATCATGAATCATGAATTCAATCATGAATCATGAATTATGAATTGAATCATGAATCATGAATCATGAATTGAATCATGAATCATGAATCATGAATCATGAAGTGAATCATGAATCATGAATCATGAATCGAATCATGAATCATGAATCAAAAATCATGAATCGAATCATGAATCATGAATTGAATCATGAATCATGAATCATGAATTTAATCATGAATCATGAATCATAAATTGAATCATGAATCATAAATTGAATCATGAATTGAATCATGAATAATGAATCATGAATTGAATCATGAATCATGAATTGAATCATGAATCATGAATTGAATCATGAATCATGAATTGAATCATGAATTGAATCATAAATCATGAATCATGAATCATGAATTGAATCATGAATCATGAATTGAATCATGAATCATGAATCATGAATTGAATCATGAATCATGAATCATGAATCATGAATCATTAATTGAATCATGAATTTAATCATAAATCATGAATCATGAATCATGAATTGAATCATGAATCATGAATTGAATCATGAATCATGAATCATGAATTGAATCATGAATCATGAACCATGAATCATGAATCATAAATTGAATCATGAATCATGAATCATGAATTGAATCATGAATTGAATCATGAATCATGAATCATGAATTGAATCATGAATCATTAATCATGAATTGAATGATGAATCATGAATCGAATCATGAATCATGAATTGAATCACGAATCGAATCATGAATCATGAATCATGAATTGAATCATGAATCATGAATTGAATCATGAATCATGAATTGAATCATGAATCATGAATCGAATCATGAATCTTGAATCATGAATTGAATCATGAATCATGAATTAAATCATGAATCATGAATCGAATCATGAATCATGAGTCAAGAATCATGAATCGAATCATGAATCATGAATCATGAATTATGAATTGAATCATGAATCATGAATCATGAATCATGAATTGAATCATGAATCATGAATCATGAATCGAATCATGAATCATGAATCAAGAATCATGAATCATGAATCAAATCATGAATCATGAATTGAATCATGAATTGAATCATGAATCATGAATTGAATCATGAATCATGAATCATAAATTGAATCATGAATCATGAATCATGAATCATGAATCATGAATTGAATCATGAATCATGAATCATGAATTGAATCAGGATTCGAATCATGAATTGAATCATAAATCATGAATTGAATCATGAATCATGAATCATGAATCATGAATCATAAATCATGAATTGAATCATGAATCATGAATCATGAATCGAATCATGAATCATGAATTGAATCATGAATCATGATTTGAATCATGAATCATGAATTGAATCATGAATCATGAATTGAATCATGAATTGAATCATGAATCATGAATTGAATCATGAATTAAATCATGAATCATGAATCATGAATCATAAATTGAATCATGAATTGAATCATGAATCATGAATCATGAATTGAATCATGAATCATGAATCATGAATTGAATCATGAATCATGAATCATGAATTGAATTATGAATCATGAATTGAATCATGAATTGAATCATAAATCATGAATCATGAATCATGAATTGAGTTCATCAATCATGAATCATGAATCATGAATCATAAATTGAATCATGATTCATGAGTCATGAATTGAATCATGAATTGAATCATGAATCATGAATTGAATCATGAATCATGAATCATGAATCGAATCATGAATCTTGAATCATGAATTGAATCATGAATCATGAATTGAATCATGAATCATGAATTATGAATTGAATCATGAATCATGAATCATGAATTGAATCATGAATCATGAATTCAATCATGAATCATGAATTATGAATTGAATCATGAATCATGAATCATGAATTGAATCATGAATCATGAATCATGAATCATGAATCATGAATCATGAAGTGAATCATGAATCATGAATCATGAAGTGAATCATGAATCATGAATCATGAATCGAATCATGAATCATGAATCAAAAATCATGAATCGAATCATGAATCATGAATTGAATCATGAATCATGAATCATAAATTTAATCATGAATCATGAATCATAAATTAAATCATGAATCATGAATTGAATCATGAATCATGAATCATGAATTGAATCAGGATTCGAATCATGAATTGAATCATAAATCATGAATTGAATCATGAATCATGAATCATGAATCATAAATCATGAATTGAATCATGAATCATGAATCATGAATCGAATCATGAATCATGAATTGAATCATGATTTGAATCATGAATCATGAATTGAATCATGAATCATGAATTGAATCATGAATTGAATCATGAATCATGAATTGAATCATGAATTAAATCATGAATCATGAATCATGAATCATAAATTGAATCATGAATTGAATCATGAATCATGAATCATGAATTGAATCATGAATCATGAATCATGAATTGAATCATGAATCATGAATCATGAATTGAATCATGAATCATGAATTGAATCATGAATTGAATCATAAATCATGAATCATGAATCATGAATTGAGTTCATCAATCATGAATCATGAATCATGAATCATAAATTGAATCATGATTCATGAGTCATGAATTGAATCATGAATTGAATCATGAATCATGAATTGAATCATGAATCATGAATTGAATCATGAATCATGAATCGAATCATGAATCTTGAATCATGAATTGAATCATGAATCATGAATTGAATCATGAATCATGAATTATGAATTGAATCATGAATCATGAATCATGAATTGAATCATGAATCATGAATTCAATCATGAATCATGAATTATGAATTGAATCATGAATCATGAATCATGAATTGAATCATGAATCATGAATCATGAATCATGAAGTGAATCATGAATCATGAATCATGAATCGAATCATGAATCATGAATCAAAAATCATGAATCGAATCATGAATCATGAATTGAATCATGAATCATGAATCATGAATTTAATCATGAATCATGAATCATAAATTGAATCATGAATCATAAATTGAATCATGAATTGAATCATGAATAATGAATCATGAATTGAATCATGAATCATGAATTGAATCATGAATCATGAATTGAATCATGAATCATGAATTGAATCATGAATTGAATCATAAATCATGAATCATGAATCATGAATTGAATTCATCAATCATGAATCATGAATCATGAATCATAAATTGAATCATGATTCATGAGTCATGAATTGAATCATGAATTGAATCATGAATCATGAATCATGAATTGAATCATGAATCATGAATCATGAATTGAATCATGAATCATGAATCGAATCATGAATCATGAATTGAATCATGAATCATGAATTGAATCATGAATCATGAATTGAATCATGAATCATGAATCGAATCATGAATCTTGAATCATGAATTGAATCATGAATCATGAATTGAATCATGAATCATGAATCATGAATCATGAATTGAATCATGAATCATGAATCATGAATCATGAATTGAATCATGAATCATGAATCATGAATCATGAATTATGAATCATGAATCATGAATCATGAATCATGAAGTTAATCATGAATCATGAATCATGAATCGAATCATGAATCATGAATCAAAAATCATGAATCGAATCATGAATCATGAATTGAATCATAAATCATGAATCATGAATTTAATCATGAATCATGAATCATGAATCAGAAATCGAATCATGAATCATGAATCATGAATCATGAATTGAATCATGAATCATGAATCATAAATCAAATCATGAATCATGAATTGAATCATGAATCATGAATCATGAATCATAAATTGAATCAGGAATTGAATCATGAATCATGAATTGAATCATGAATCATGAATTGAATCATGAATCATGAATCATGAATTGAATCAGGATTCGAATCATGAATTCAATCATGAATCATGAATTGAATCATGAATCATGAATTATGAATCATGAATTGAATCATGAATCATGAATTGAATCATGAATCATGAATCATGAATCATAAATCATGAATTGAATCATGAATCACGAATCATGAATCGAATCATGAATCATGAATTGAATCATGAATCATGAATTGAATCATAAATCATGAATTGAATCATGAATCATGAATTATGAATTGAATCATGAATTGAATCATGAATCATGAATCATGAATTGAATCATGAATCATGAATCATGAATTGAATCATGAATCATGAATTAAATCATGAATTGAATCATAAATCATGAATCATGAATTGAATCATAAATCATGAATCATGAATCATGAATTGAATTCATGAATCATGAATCATGAATCATGAATCATAAATTAAATCATGATTCATGAGTCATGAATTGAATCATGAATTGAATCATGAATCATGAATTAAATCATAAATCATGAATCATGAATTGAATCATGAATCATGAATCGAATCATGAATCATGAATTGAATCATGAATCATGAATTGAATCATGAATCATGAATCATGAATTGAATCATGAATCATGAATCATGAATTGAATCATGAATCTTGAATCATGAATTGAATCATGAATCATGAATCATGAATCATGAATTGAATCATGAATCATGAATCATGAATCGAATCATGAATCATGAATCAAGAATCATGAATTGAATCATGAATCATGAATTGAATCATGAATCATGAATTGAATCATGAATCATGAATCATGAATTATGAATTGAATCATGAATCATGAATCATGAATTGAATCATAATTCATGAATCATGAATCATGAATTGAATCATGAATCATGAATCATGAATCATGAATTGAATCATGAATCATGAATTGAATCATGAATCATGAATCATGAATTGAATCATGAATCATGAATTGAATCATGAATCATGAATCATTAATTGAATCATGAATTTAATCATAAATCATGAATCATGAATCATGAATTGAATCATGAATCATGAATTGAATCATGAATCATGAATCATGAATCTTGAATCATAAATTGAATCATGAATCATGAATCATGAATTGAATAATGAATTGAATCATGAATCATGAATCATGAATTGAATCATGAATCATTAATCATGAATTGAATGATGAATCATGAATCGAATCATGAATCATGAATTGAATCACGAATCGAATCATGAATCATGAATCATGAATTGAATCATGAATCATGAATTGAATCATGAATCATGAATTGAATCATGAATCATGAATCGAATCATGAATCTTGAATCATGAATTGAATCATGAATCATGAATTAAATCATGAATCGAATCATGAATCATGAGTCAAGAATCATGAATCGAATCATGAATCATGAATCATGAATCATGAATTGAATCATGAATCATGAATCATGAATCATGAATTGAATCATGAATCATGAATCATGAATCAAATCATGAATCATGAATCAAGAATCATGAATCATGAATCGAATCATGAATCATGAATTGAATCATGAATTGAATCATGAATCATGAATTGAATCATGAATCATGAATCATGAATCATGAATCATGAATTGAATCATGAATCATGAATCATGAATTGAATCAGGATTCGAATCATGAATTGAATCATAAATCATGAATTGAATCATGAATCATGAATCATGAATCATGAATCATAAATCATGAATTGAATCATGAATCATGAATCGAATCATGAATCATGAATTGAATCATGAATCATGAATTGAATCATGAATCATGAATTGAATCATGAATCATGAATCATGAATTGAATCATGAATTGAATCATGAATTGAATCATGAATTGAATCATGAATCATGAATCATGAATCATAAATTGAATCATGAATTGAATCATGAATCATGAATCATGAATTGAATCATGAATCATGAATCATGAATTGAATCATGAATCATGAATTGAATCATGAATCATGAATTGAATCATGAATTGAATCATAAATCATGAATCATGAATCATGAATTGAGTTCATCAATCATGAATCATGAATCATGAATCATAAATTGAATCATGATTCATGAGTCATGAATTGAATCATGAATTGAATCATGAATCATGAATCATGAATTGAATCATGAATCATGAATCATGAAATGAATCATGAATCATGAATTGAATCATAATTCATGAATCATGAATCATGAATTGAATCATGAATCATGAATCATGAATCATGAATTGAATCATGAATCATGAATTGAATCATGAATCATGAATCATGAATTGAATCATGAATCATGAATTGAATCATGAATCATGAATCATTAATTGAATCATGAATTTAATCATAAATCATGAATCATGAATTGAATAATGAATTGAATCATGAATCATGAATCATGAATTGAATCATGAATCATTAATCATGAATTGAATGATGAATCATGAATCGAATCATGAATCATGAATTGAATCACGAATCGAATCATGAATCATGAATCATGAATAATGAATTGAATCACGAATCGAATCATGAATCATGAATTGAATCATGAATCATGAATCGAATCATGAATCTTGAATCATGAATTGAATCATGAATCATGAATTAAATCATGAATCGAATCATGAATCATGAGTCAAGAATCATGAATCGAATCATGAATCATGAATCATGAATCATGAATTGAATCATGAATCATGAATCATGAATCATAAATTGAATCATGAATCATGAATCATGAATCAAATCATGAATCATGAATCAAGAATCATGAATCATGAATCGAATCATGAATCATGAATTGAATTATGAATTGAATCATGAATCATGAATTGAATCATGAATCATGAATCATGAATTGAATCATGAATCATGAATCATGAATCATGAATTGAATCATGAATCACGAATCATGAATTGAATCAGGATTCGAATCATGAATTGAATCATAAATCATGAATTGAATCATGAATCATGAATCATGAATCATGAATCATAAATCATGAATTGAATCATGAATCATCATCATCATCATCATCATTTATTTATATAGCGCCACTGACTCCGCAGCGCTGTACAGAGAACTCATTCACATCTGTCCCTGCCCCATTGGAGCTTACAGTCTAAATTCCCTAATATAGACACACACTCACACACATAGAGAGGGAGACAGACAGGTAGAGACTAGGGTCAATTTTGATAGCAACCAATTAACCTACTAGTATGTTTTTGGAGTGTGGGAGGAAACCGGAGCACCCGGAGGAAACCCACGCAATCACAGGGAGAACATACAAACTCCGCACAGATAAGGCTGTGGTCGGTAATTGAACTCATGACCCTAGCGCTGTGAGGCAGAAGTGCTACCACTTCGCCACTGTGCTGCCCCATCATGAATCATGAATCGAATCATGAATCATGAATTGAATCATGAATCATGAATTGAATCATGAATCATGAATTGAATCATGAATCATGAATCATGAATTGAATCATGAATTGAATCATGAATCATGAATTGAATCATGAATTAAATCATGAATCATGAATCATGAATCATGAATTGAATCATGAATCATGAATTGAATCATAATTCATGAATCATGAATCATGAATTGAATCATGAATCATGAATCATGAATTGAATCATGAATCATGAATTGAATCATGAATCATGAATCATGAATTGAATCATGAATCATGAATCATGAATCATTAATTGAATCATGAATTTAATCATAAATCATGAATCATGAATCATGAATTGAATCATGAATCATGAATTGAATCATGAATCATGAATCATGAATCATGAATCATGAATCATGAATCATGAATCATGAATCATGAATCATAAATTGAATCATGAATCATGAATCATGAATTGAATCATGAATTGAATCATGAATCATGAATCATGAATTGAATCATGAATCATTAAACATGAATTGAATGATGAATCATGAATCGAATCATGAATCATGAATTGAATCACGAATCGAATCATGAATCATGAATCATGAATTGAATCATGAATCATGAATTGAATCATGAATCATGAATCGAATCATGAATCTTGAATCATGAATTGAATCATGAATCATGAATTAAATCATGAATCATGAATCGAATCATGAATCATGAGTCAAGAATCATGAATCGAATCATGAATCATGAATCATGAATTATGAATTGAATCATGAATCATGAATCATGAATCATGAATTGAATCATGAATCATGAATCATGAATCGAATCATGAATCATGAATCAAGAATCATGAATCATGAATCAAATCATGAATCATGAATTGAATCATGAATTGAATCATGAATCATGAATTGAATCATGAATCATGAATCATAAATTGAATGATGAATCATGAATCATGAATCATGAATCATGAATTGAATCATGAATCATGAATCATGAATTGAATCAGGATTCGAATCATGAATTGAATCATAAATCATGAATTGAATCATGAATCATGAATCATGAATCATGAATCATAAATCATGAATTGAATCATGAATCATAAATCATGAATTGAATCATGAATCATGAATTGAATCATGAATCATGAATTGAATCATGAATCATGAATCGAATCATGAATCTTGAATCATGAATTGAATCATGAATCATGAATTAAATCATGAATCGAATCATGAATCATGAATCATGAATCATGAATCATAAATCATGAATTGAATCATGAATCATGAATCATGAATCGAATCATGAATCATGAATTGAATCATGAATCATGAATTGAATCATGAATCATGAATTGAATCATGAATCATGAATCATGAATTGAATCATGAATTGAATCATGAATCATGAATTGAATCATGAATTAAATCATCAATCATGAATCATGAATCATAAATTGAATCATGAATTGAATCATGAATCATGAATCATGAATTGAATCATGAATCATGAATCATGAATTGAATCATGAATCATGAATCATGAATTGAATCATGAATCATGAATTGAATCATGAATTGAATCATAAATCATGAATCATGAATCATGAATTGAGTTCATCAATCATGAATCATGAATCATGAATCATAAATTGAATCATGATTCATGAGTCATGAATTGAATCATGAATTGAATCATGAATCATGAATTGAATCATGAATCATGAATCATGAAATGAATCATGAATCATGAATTGAATCATGAATCATGAATTGAATCATGAATCATGAATCATGAATTGAATCATGAATCATGAATTGAATCATGAATCATGAATTGAATCATGAATCATAAATTGAATCATGAATCATGAATCATGAATCGAATCATGAATCTTGAATCATGAATTGAATCATGAATCATGAATTGAATCATGAATCATGAATTGAATCATGAATTTAATCATAAATCATGAATCATGAATCATGAATTGAATCATGAATCATGAATTGAATCATGAATCATGAATCATGAATTGAATCATGAATCATGAATCATGAATCATGAATCATAAATTGAATCATGAATCATGAATCATGAATTGAATCATGAATTGAATCATGAATCATGAATCATGAATTGAATCATAAATCATTAATCATGAATTGAATGATGAATCATGAATCGAATCATGAATCATGAATTGAATCACGAATCGAATCATGAATCATGAATTGAATCATGAATCATGAATTGAATCATGAATCATGAATCGATTCATGAATCTTGATTCATGAATTGAATCATGAATCATGAATTAAATCATGAATCATGAATCGAATCATGAATCATGAGTCAAGAATCATGAATCGAATCATGAATCATGAATCATGAATCATGAATTGAATCATGAATCATGAATCATGAATCATGAATTGAATCATGAATCATGAATCATGAATCGAATCATGAATCATGAATCAAGAATCATGAATCATGAATCGAATCATGAATCATGAATTGAATCATGAATTGAATCATGAATCATGAATTGAATCATAATTCATGAATCATGAATTGAATCATGAATCATGAATCATGAATCATGAATTGAATCATGAATCATGAATCATGAATTGAATCAGGATTCGAATCATGAATTGAATCATAAATCATGAATTGAATCATGAATCATGAATCATGAATTATGAATCATAAATCATGAATTGAATCATGAATCATGAATCATGAATCGAATCATGAATCATGAATTGAATCATGAATCATGAATTGAATCATGAATCATGAATTGAATCATGAATCATGAATCATGAATTGAATCATGAATTGAATCATGAATCATAAATTGAATCATGAATTGAATCATGAATCATGAATTGAATCATGAATCATGAATCATGAATTGAATCATGAATCATGAATCATGAATTGAATCATGAATCATGAATTGAATCATAAATCATGAATCATGAATTGAGTTCATCAATCATGAATCATGAATTTGAATCATGAATCATGAATCATTGAATTGAATCATGAATCATGAATCATGAATTGAATCATGAATCATGAATTGAATCATGAATCATGAATTGAATCATGAATCATGAATCATGAATCATGAATCATGAATCGAATCATGAATCTTGAATCATGAATTGAATCATGAATCATAAATTGAATCATGAATCATGAATCATGAATCATGAATTGCATCATGAATCATGAATCATGAATTGAATCATGAATCATGAATTGAATCATGAATCATGAATTATGAATTGAATCATGAATCATGAATCATGAATTGAATCATGAATCATGAATCATGAATCATGAAGTGAATCATGAATCATGAATCATGAATCGAATCATGAATCATGAATCAAAAATCATGAATCGAATCATGAATCATGAATTGAATCATGAATCATGAATCATGAATTTAATCATGAATCATGAATCATGAATCAGAAATCGAATCATGAATCATGAATCATGAATCATGAATTGAATTCATCAATCATGAATCATGAATCATGAATTGAATTCATCAATCATGAATCATGAATCATGAATCATAAATTGAATCATGATTCATGAGTCATGAATTAACATGAATCATGAATCATAAATTGAATCATGATTCATGAGTCATGAATTAAATCATGAATTGAATCATGAATCATGAATTAAATCATAAATTATGAATCATGAATTGAATCATGAATCATGAATCGAATCATGAATCATGAATTGAATCATGAATCATGAATTGAATCATGAATCATGAATCATGAATCATGAATCATGAATTGAATCATGAATCATGAATCATGAATTGAGTTCATCAATCATGAATCATGAATCATGAATCATAAATTGAATCATGATTCATGAGTCATGAATTGAATCATGAATTGAATCATGAATCATGAATCATGAATTGAATCATGAATCATGAATCATGAAATGAATCATGAATCATGAATTGAATCATGAATCATGAATTGAATCATGAATCATGAATCATGAATTGAATCATGAATCATGAATTGAATCATGAATCATGAATTGAATCATGAATCATAAATTGAATCATGAATCATGAATCATGAATCGAATCATGAATCTTGAATCATGAATTGAATCATGAATCATGAATTAAATCATGAATCATGAATTGAATCATGAATTTAATCATAAATCATGAATCATGAATCATGAATTGAATCATGAATCATGAATTGAATCATGAATCATGAATCATGAATTGAATCATGAATCATGAATCATGAATCATAAATTGAATTATGAATCATGAATTGAATCATGAATCATGAATCGAATCATGAATCTTGAATCATGAATTGAATCATGAATCATGAATTAAATCATGAATCATGAATCGAATCATGAATCATGAGTCAAGAATCATGAATCGAATCATGAATCATGAATCATGAATTATGAATTGAATCATGAATCATGAATCATGAATCATGAATTGAATCATGAATCATGAATCATGAATCGAATCATGAATCATGAATCAAGAATCATGAATCATGAATCAAATCATGAATCATGAATTGAATCATGAATTGAATCATGAATCATGAATTGAATCATGAATCATGAATCATAAATTGAATCATGAATCATGAATCATGAATCATGAATCATGAATTGAATCATGAATCATGAATCATGAATTGAATCAGGATTCGAATCATGAATTGAATCATAAATCATGAATTGAATCATGAATCATGAATCATGAATCATGAATCATAAATCATGAATTGAATCATGAATCATGAATCATGAATTGAATCATGAATCATGAATTGAATCATGAATCATGAATTGAATCATGAATCATGAATCGAATCATGAATCTTGAATCATGAATTGAATCATGAATCATGAATTAAATCATGAATCGAATCATGAATCATGAATCATGAATCATGAATCATAAATCATGAATTGAATCATGAATCATGAATCATGAATCGAATCATGAATCATGAATTGAATCATGAATCATGAATTGAATCATGAATCATGAATTGAATCATGAATCATGAATCATGAATTGAATCATGAATTGAATCATGAATCATGAATTGAATCATGAATTAAATCATCAATCATGAATCATGAATCATAAATTGAATCAT
>NW_027448382.1:0-30000 GCF_038048845.1 Mixophyes fleayi
TAATGCAGACCTGCTCAAAAACTTAGTATAATTAAAGAAGTCTTATGCCATAAATGATGATGATGAGAGCTGCTTATGTGAATGTCTATAGTGGTTTTCTCTACCAGTGTCACTGTATTAGACAACTGTTATCAAACTTAGCAATAATGATGCATTAATCTGCCAATCAAGTGTGAAAGCTGGCTATGTGTATAGGCATAGTAAACACATATCATCATCATCCTCATTATCATTTATTTATATAGTGTCACTAATAGCGCAGCGCTGTACAGAGAACCCATTCACATCAGTCCCTACCCTATTGGAGCTTACAGTCTAAATTCCCTAATATAGACACACACTCACACACAGACAGAGAGGGAGAGACTAGGGTCAATTTTGATAGCAGCCAATTAACCTAACAGTATGTTTTTTGGAGTGTGGGAGGAAACCACAGCACCCGGAGGAAACCCACGCAAACACAGGGAGAACATACAAACTTCACACAGATAAGGCCATTGTTGATATAAGTACTGGCTCTGCTTACCATTGTCCAGTCTAGTACATAACTGTATTAATGCTGTGAAATATTATTACTTTGAATGCCTTAAATATGCAAGAGCGCATTTGGGTAAGTTTATGCTAATAAAAGATATATGCACTTTTCTTGCCTACCCATACTATTTAATAACCACCAAAAATTAAGCAATATGTAAGCACTGCTTCCAGTTGAAATCAGTCTGTCTGTCTGTCTATCTATCTATCTATCTATCTTTCTATCTTTCTATCTATCTATCCGTCTGTCTATCTTTAAAACTGAAAGACATCCATTAAACATACACAATGACAGCATATTTAGTGTGTAATTGATGCTAAAACACAATTCTCACTCTCCTAATATAGCTGATTTTTGACAATGAACTGCATTTTTCATGTGAAGCATTTGATGTCATAAAGATGTAAACCTCACAAAGCAATTCTGTCACTGGTCAGTTTGCTTGACAGACATCTGACTTTAAGGTACTAGCCAATGGAAACATGGTGACATGTAAATATGAAAGCACATTAGGACAAAATATGCAATAAGATAGAGGCAAAGGGAGATGGCTGCTGGGAATGTATTTCATTTATCCCAGAAAATCTTTAAATCTAAGTATTAATACTACGTTGATGTACTTTTGAAATTGGAGAGCTACTTTTTACTAAAAGTACATCTCCCTTATATAATTAAGTATAATGCAGACCTGCTCAAAAACTTAGTATAATTAAAGAAGTCTTATGCAATAAATGATGATGATGAGAGCTGCTTATGTGAATGTCTATAGTGGTTTTCTCTACCAGTGTCATTGTATTAGACAACTGTTATCAAACTTAGCAATAATGATGCATTAATCTGCCAATCAAGTGTGAAAGCTGGCTATGTGTATAGGCATAGTAAACACATATCATCATCATCCTCATTATCATTTATTTATATAGTGTCACTAATAGCGCAGCGCTGTACAGAGAACCCATTCACATCAGTCCCTACCCTATTGGAGCTTACAGTCTAAATTCCCTAATATAGACACACACTCACACACAGACAGAGAGGGAGAGACTAGGGTCAATTTTGATAGCAGCCAATTAACCTAACAGTATGTTTTTTGGAGTGTGGGAGGAAACCACAGCACCCGGAGGAAACCCAC
Organism: Mixophyes fleayi; assembly: GCF_038048845.1. Classification (NCBI taxonomy): domain Eukaryota; kingdom Metazoa; phylum Chordata; class Amphibia; order Anura; family Limnodynastidae; genus Mixophyes; species Mixophyes fleayi. Next base: position 1,668 of record NW_027448382.1, read on the forward strand.
GCAAACACAGGGAGAACATACAAACTTCACACAGATAAGGCCATTGTTGATATAAGTACTGGCTCTGCTTACCATTGTCCAGTCTAGTACATAACTGTATTAATGCTGTGAAATATTATTACTTTGAATGCCTTAAATATGCAAGAGCGCATTTGGGTAAGTTTATGCTAATAAAAGATATATGCACTTTTCTTGCCTACCCATACTATTTAATAACCACCAAAAATTAAGCAATATGTAAGCACTGCTTCCAGTTGAAATCAGTCTGTCTGTCTATCTATCTATCTTTCTATCTATCTATCTATCTATCTTTCTATCTATCTATCCGTCTGTCTATCTTTAAAACTGAAAGACATCCATTAAACATACACAATGACAGCATATTTAGTGTGTAATTGATGCTAAAACACAATTCTCACTCTCCTAATATAGCTGATTTTTGACAATGAACTGCATTTTTCATGTGAAGCATTTGATGTCATAAAGATGTAAACCTCACAAAGCAATTCTGTCACTGGTCAGTTTGCTTGACAGACATCTGACTTTAAGGTACTAGCCAATGGAAACATGGTGACATGTAAATATGAAAGCACATTAGGACAAAATATGCAATAAGATAGAGGCAAAGGGAGATGGCTGCTGGGAATGTAATTCATTTATCCCAGAAAATCTTTAAATCTAAGTATTAATACTACGTTGATGTACTTTTGAAATTGGAGAGCTACTTTTTACTAAAAGTACATCTCCCTTATATAATTAAGTATAATGCAGACCTGCTCAAAAACTTAGTATAATTAAAGAAGTCTTATGCCATAAATGATGATGATGAGAGCTGCTTATGTGAATGTCTATAGTGGTTTTCTCTACCAGTGTCACTGTATTAGACAACTGTTATCAAACTTAGCAATAATGATGCATTAATCTGCCAATCAAGTGTGAAAGCTGGCTATGTGTATAGGCATAGTAAACACATATCATCATCATCCTCATTATCATTTATTTATATAGTGTCACTAATAGCGCAGCGCTGTACAGAGAACCCATTCACATCAGTCCCTACCCTATTGGAGCTTACAGTCTAAATTCCCTAATATAGACACACACTCACACACAGACAGAGAGGGAGAGACTAGGGTCAATTTTGATAGCAGCCAATTAACCTAACAGTATGTTTTTTGGAGTGTGGGAGGAAACCACAGCACCCGGAGGAAACCCACGCAAACACAGGGAGAACATACAAACTTCACACAGATAAGGCCATTGTTGATATAAGTACTGGCTCTGCTTACCATTGTCCAGTCTAGTACATAACTGTATTAATGCTGTGAAATATTATTACTTTGAATGCCTTAAATATGCAAGAGCGCATTTGGGTAAGTTTATGCTAATAAAAGATATATGCACTTTTCTTGCCTACCCATACTATTTAATAACCACCAAAAATTAAGCAATATGTAAGCACTGCTTCCAGTTGAAATCAGTCTGTCAGTCTGTCTGTCTATCTATCTATCTATCTTTCTATCTATCTATCTTTCTATCTTTCTATCCGTCTGTCTATCTTTAAAACTGAAAGACATCCATTAAACATACACAATGACAGCATATTTAGTGTGTAATTGATGCTAAAACACAATTCTCACTCTCCTAATATAGCTGATTTTTGACAATGAACTGCATTTTTCATGTGAAGCATTTGATGTCATAAAGATGTAAACCTCACAAAGCAATTCTGTCACTGGTCAGTTTGCTTGACAGACATCTGACTTTAAGGTACTAGCCAATGGAAACATGGTGACATGTAAATATGAAAGCACATTAGGACAAAATATGCAATAAGATAGAGGCAAAGGGAGATGGCTGCTGGGAATGTATTTCATTTATCCCAGAAAATCTTTAAATCTAAGTATTAATACTACGTTGATGTACTTTTGAAATTGGAGAGCTACTTTTTACTAAAAGTACATCTCCCTTATATAATTAAGTATAATGCAGACCTGCTCAAAAACTTAGTATAATTAAAGAAGTCTTATGCCATAAATGATGATGATGAGAGCTGCTTATGTGAATGTCTATAGTGGTTTTCTCTACCAGTGTCACTGTATTAGACAACTGTTATCAAACTTAGCAATAATGATGCATTAATCTGCCAATCAAGTGTGAAAGCTGGCTATGTGTATAGGCATAGTAAACACATATCATCATCATCCTCATTATCATTTATTTATATAGTGTCACTAATAGCGCAGCGCTGTACAGAGAACCCATTCACATCAGTCCCTACCCTATTGGAGCTTACAGTCTAAATTCCCTAATATAGACACACACTCACACACAGACAGAGAGGGAGAGACTAGGGTCAATTTTGATAGCAGCCAATTAACCTAACAGTATGTTTTTTGGAGTGTGGGAGGAAACCACAGCACCCGGAGGAAACCCACGCAAACACAGGGAGAACATACAAACTTCACACAGATAAGGCCATTGTTGATATAAGTACTGGCTCTGCTTACCATTGTCCAGTCTAGTACATAACTGTATTAATGCTGTGAAATATTATTACTTTGAATGCCTTAAATATGCAAGAGCGCATTTGGGTAAGTTTATGCTAATAAAAGATATATGCACTTTTCTTGCCTACCCATACTATTTAATAACCACCAAAAATTAAGCAATATGTAAGCACTGCTTCCAGTTGAAATCAGTCTGTCTGTCTGTCTATCTATCTATCTTTCTATCTATCTATCTTTCTATCTTTCTATCTATCTATCCGTCTGTCTATCTTTAAAACTGAAAGACATCCATTAAACATACACAATGACAGCATATTTAGTGTGTAATTGATGCTAAAGCACAATTCTCACTCTCCTAATATAGCTGATTTTTGACAATGAACTGCATTTTTCATGTGAAGCATTTGATGTCATAAAGATGTAAACCTCACAAAGCAATTCTGTCACTGGTCAGTTTGCTTGACAGACATCTGACTTTAAGGTACTAGCCAATGGAAACATGGTGACATGTAAATATGAAAGCACATTAGGACAAAATATGCAATAAGATAGAGGCAAAGGGAGATGGCTGCTGGGAATGTATTTCATTTATCCCAGAAAATCTTTAAATCTAAGTATTAATACTACGTTGATGTACTTTTGAAATTGGAGAGCTACTTTTTACTAAAAGTACATCTCCCTTATATAATTAAGTATAATGCAGACCTGCTCAAAAACTTAGTATAATTAAAGAAGTCTTATGCAATAAATGATGATGATGAGAGCTGCTTATGTGAATGTCTATAGTGGTTTTCTCTACCAGTGTCATTGTATTAGACAACTGTTATCAAACTTAGCAATAATGATGCATTAATCTGCCAATCAAGTGTGAAAGCTGGCTATGTGTATAGGCATAGTAAACACATATCATCATCATCCTCATTATCATTTATTTATATAGTGTCACTAATAGCGCAGCGCTGTACAGAGAACCCATTCACATCAGTCCCTACCCTATTGGAGCTTACAGTCTAAATTCCCTAATATAGACACACACTCACACACAGACAGAGAGGGAGAGACTAGGGTCAATTTTGATAGCAGCCAATTAACCTAACAGTATGTTTTTTGGAGTGTGGGAGGAAACCCACGCAAACACAGGGAGAACATACAAACTTCACACAGATAAGGCCATTGTTGATATAAGTACTGGCTCTGCTTACCATTGTCCAGTCTAGTACATAACTGTATTAATGCTGTGAAATATTATTACTTTGAATGCCTTAAATATGCAAGAGCGCATTTGGGTAAGTTTATGCTAATAAAAGATATATGCACTTTTCTTGCCTACCCATACTATTTAATAACCACCAAAAATTAAGCAATATGTAAGCACTGCTTCCAGTTGAAATCAGTCTGTCTGTCTATCTATCTATCTATCTATCTATCTATCTTTCTATCTATCTATCTTTCTATCTTTCTATCGGTCTGTCTATCTTTAAAACTGAAAGACATCCATTAAACATACACAATGACAGCATATTTAGTGTGTAATTGATGCTAAAACACAATTCTCACTCTCCTAATATAGCTGATTTTTGACAATGAACTGCATTTTTCATGTGAAGCATTTGATGTCATAAAGATGTAAACCTCACAAAGCAATTCTGTCACTGGTCAGTTTGCTTGACAGACATCTGACTTTAAGGTACTAGCCAATGGAAACATGGTGACATGTAAATATGAAAGCACATTAGGACAAAATATGCAATAAGATAGAGGCAAAGGGAGATGGCTGCTGGGAATGTATTTCATTTATCCCAGAAAATCTTTAAATCTAAGTATTAATACTACGTTGATGTACTTTTGAAATTGGAGAGCTACTTTTTACTAAAAGTACATCTCCCTTATATAATTAAGTATAATGCAGACCTGCCCAAAAACTTAGTATAATTAAAGAAGTCTTATGCAATAAATGATGATGATGAGAGCTGCTTATGTGAATGTCTATAGTGGTTTTCTCTACCAGTGTCACTGTATTAGACAACTGTTATCAAACTTAGCAATAATGATGCATTAATCTGCCAATCAAGTGTGAAAGCTGGCTATGTGTATAGGCATAGTAAACACATATCATCATCATCCTCATTATCATTTATTTATATAGTGTCACTAATAGCGCAGCGCTGTACAGAGAACCCATTCACATCAGTCCCTACCCTATTGGAGCTTACAGTCTAAATTCCCTAATATAGACACACACTCACACATAGACAGAGAGGGAGAGACTAGGGTCAATTTTGATAGCAGCCAATTAACCTAACAGTATGTTTTTTGGAGTGTGGGAGGAAACCACAGCACCCGGAGGAAACCCACGCAAACACAGGGAGAACATACAAACTTCACACAGATAAGGCCATTGTTGATATAAGTACTGGCTCTGCTTACCATTGTCCAGTCTAGTACATAACTGTATTAATGCTGTGAAATATTATTACTTTGAATGCCTTAAATATGCAAGAGCGCATTTGGGTAAGTTTATGCTAATAAAAGATATATGCACTTTTCTTGCCTACCCATACTATTTAATAACCACCAAAAATTAAGCAATATGTAAGCACTGCTTCCAGTTGAAATCAGTCTGTCTGTCTGTCTATCTATCTATCTATCTTTCTATCTATCTATCTTTCTATCTTTCTATCTATCTATCCGTCTGTCTATCTTTAAAACTGAAAGACATCCATTAAACATACACAATGACAGCATATTTAGTGTGTAATTGATGCTAAAGCACAATTCTCACTCTCCTAATATAGCTGATTTTTGACAATGAACTGCATTTTTCATGTGAAGCATTTGATGTCATAAAGATGTAAACCTCACAAAGCAATTCTGTCACTGGTCAGTTTGCTTGACAGACATCTGACTTTAAGGTACTAGCCAATGGAAACATGGTGACATGTAAATATGAAAGCACATTAGGACAAAATATGCAATAAGATAGAGGCAAAGGGAGATGGCTGCTGGGAATGTATTTCATTTATCCCAGAAAATCTTTAAATCTAAGTATTAATACTACGTTGATGTACTTTTGAAATTGGAGAGCTACTTTTTACTAAAAGTACATCTCCCTTATATAATTAAGTATAATGCAGACCTGCTCAAAAACTTAGTATAATTAAAGAAGTCTTATGCAATAAATGATGATGATGAGAGCTGCTTATGTGAATGTCTATAGTGGTTTTCTCTACCAGTGTCATTGTATTAGACAACTGTTATCAAACTTAGCAATAATGATGCATTAATCTGCCAATCAAGTGTGAAAGCTGGCTATGTGTATAGGCATAGTAAACACATATCATCATCATCCTCATTATCATTTATTTATATAGTGTCACTAATAGCGCAGCGCTGTACAGAGAACCCATTCACATCAGTCCCTACCCTATTGGAGCTTACAGTCTAAATTCCCTAATATAGACACACACTCACACACAGACAGAGAGGGAGAGACTAGGGTCAATTTTGATAGCAGCCAATTAACCTAACAGTATGTTTTTTGGAGTGTGGGAGGAAACCCACGCAAACACAGGGAGAACATACAAACTTCACACAGATAAGGCCATTGTTGATATAAGTACTGGCTCTGCTTACCATTGTCCAGTCTAGTACATAACTGTATTAATGCTGTGAAATATTATTACTTTGAATGCCTTAAATATGCAAGAGCGCATTTGGGTAAGTTTATGCTAATAAAAGATATATGCACTTTTCTTGCCTACCCATACTATTTAATAACCACCAAAAATTAAGCAATATGTAAGCACTGCTTCCAGTTGAAATCAGTCTGTCTGTCTGTCTATCTATCTATCTATCTATCTATCTATCTATCTATCTATCTATCTTTCTATCTATCTATCTTTCTATCTTTCTATCGGTCTGTCTATCTTTAAAACTGAAAGACATCCATTAAACATACACAATGACAGCATATTTAGTGTGTAATTGATGCTAAAACACAATTCTCACTCTCCTAATATAGCTGATTTTTGACAATGAACTGCATTTTTCATGTGAAGCATTTGATGTCATAAAGATGTAAACCTCACAAAGCAATTCTGTCACTGGTCAGTTTGCTTGACAGACATCTGACTTTAAGGTACTAGCCAATGGAAACATGGTGACATGTAAATATGAAAGCACATTAGGACAAAATATGCAATAAGATAGAGGCAAAGGGAGATGGCTGCTGGGAATGTATTTCATTTATCCCAGAAAATCTTTAAATCTAAGTATTAATACTACGTTGATGTACTTTTGAAATTGGAGAGCTACTTTTTACTAAAAGTACATCTCCCTTATATAATTAAGTATAATGCAGACCTGCTCAAAAACTTAGTATAATTAAAGAAGTCTTATGCAATAAATGATGATGATGAGAGCTGCTTATGTGAATGTCTATAGTGGTTTTCTCTACCAGTGTCACTGTATTAGACAACTGTTATCAAACTTAGCAATAATGATGCATTAATCTGCCAATCAAGTGTGAAAGCTGGCTATGTGTATAGGCATAGTAAACACATATCATCATCATCCTCATTATCATTTATTTATATAGTGTCACTAATAGCGCAGCGCTGTACAGAGAACCCATTCACATCAGTCCCTACCCTATTGGAGCTTACAGTCTAAATTCCCTAATATAGACACACACTCACACATAGACAGAGAGGGAGAGACTAGGGTCAATTTTGATAGCAGCCAATTAACCTAACAGTATGTTTTTTGGAGTGTGGGAGGAAACCACAGCACCCGGAGGAAACCCACGCAAACACAGGGAGAACATACAAACTTCACACAGATAAGGCCATTGTTGATATAAGTACTGGCTCTGCTTACCATTGTCCAGTCTAGTACATAACTGTATTAATGCTGTGAAATATTATTACTTTGAATGCCTTAAATATGCAAGAGCGCATTTGGGTAAGTTTATGCTAATAAAAGATATATGCACTTTTCTTGCCTACCCATACTATTTAATAACCACCAAAAATTAAGCAATATGTAAGCACTGCTTCCAGTTGAAATCAGTCTGTCTGTCTGTCTATCTATCTATCTATCTTTCTATCTATCTATCTTTCTATCTTTCTATCTATCTATCCGTCTGTCTATCTTTAAAACTGAAAGACATCCATTAAACATACACAATGACAGCATATTTAGTGTGTAATTGATGCTAAAGCACAATTCTCACTCTCCTAATATAGCTGATTTTTGACAATGAACTGCATTTTTCATGTGAAGCATTTGATGTCATAAAGATGTAAACCTCACAAAGCAATTCTGTCACTGGTCAGTTTGCTTGACAGACATATGACTTTAAGGTACTAGCCAATGGAAACATGGTGACATGTAAATATGAAAGCACATTAGGACAAAATATGCAATAAGATAGAGGCAAAGGGAGATGGCTGCTGGGAATGTATTTCATTTATCCCAGAAAATCTTTAAATCTAAGTATTAATACTACGTTGATGTACTTTTGAAATTGGAGAGCTACTTTTTACTAAAAGTACATCTCCCTTATATAATTAAGTATAATGCAGACCTGCTCAAAAACTTAGTATAATTAAAGAAGTCTTATGCAATAAATGATGATGATGAGAGCTGCTTATGTGAATGTCTATAGTGGTTTTCTCTACCAGTGTCATTGTATTAGACAACTGTTATCAAACTTAGCAATAATGATGCATTAATCTGCCAATCAAGTGTGAAAGCTGGCTATGTGTATAGGCATAGTAAACACATATCATCATCATCCTCATTATCATTTATTTATATAGTGTCACTAATAGCGCAGCGCTGTACAGAGAACCCATTCACATCAGTCCCTACCCTATTGGAGCTTACAGTCTAAATTCCCTAATATAGACACACACTCACACACAGACAGAGAGGGAGAGACTAGGGTCAATTTTGATAGCAGCCAATTAACCTAACAGTATGTTTTTTGGAGTGTGGGAGGAAACCCACGCAAACACAGGGAGAACATACAAACTTCACACAGATAAGGCCATTGTTGATATAAGTACTGGCTCTGCTTACCATTGTCCAGTCTAGTACATAACTGTATTAATGCTGTGAAATATTATTACTTTGAATGCCTTAAATATGCAAGAGCGCATTTGGGTAAGTTTATGCTAATAAAAGATATATGCACTTTTCTTGCCTACCCATACTATTTAATAACCACCAAAAATTAAGCAATATGTAAGCACTGCTTCCAGTTGAAATCAGTCTGTCTGTCTGTCTATCTATCTATCTATCTATCTATCTATCTATCTATCTATCTTTCTATCTTTCTATCCGTCTGTCTATCTTTAAAACTGAAAGACATCCATTAAACATACACAATGACAGCATATTTAGTGTGTAATTGATGCTAAAACACAATTCTCACTCTCCTAATATAGCTGATTTTTGACAATGAACTGCATTTTTCATGTGAAGCATTTGATGTCATAAAGATGTAAACCTCACAAAGCAATTCTGTCACTGGTCAGTTTGCTTGACAGACATCTGACTTTAAGGTACTAGCCAATGGAAACATGGTGACATGTAAATATGAAAGCACATTAGGACAAAATATGCAATAAGATAGAGGCAAAGGGAGATGGCTGCTGGGAATGTATTTCATTTATCCCAGAAAATCTTTAAATCTAAGTATTAATACTACGTTGATGTACTTTTGAAATTGGAGAGCTACTTTTTACTAAAAGTACATCTCCCTTATATAATTAAGTATAATGCAGACCTGCTCAAAAACTTAGTATAATTAAAGAAGTCTTATGCCATAAATGATGATGATGAGAGCTGCTTATGTGAATGTCTATAGTGGTTTTCTCTACCAGTGTCACTGTATTAGACAACTGTTATCAAACTTAGCAATAATGATGCATTAATCTGCCAATCAAGTGTGAAAGCTGGCTATGTGTATAGGCATAGTAAACACATATCATCATCATCCTCATTATCATTTATTTATATAGTGTCACTAATAGCGCAGCGCTGTACAGAGAACCCATTCACATCAGTCCCTACCCTATTGGAGCTTACAGTCTAAATTCCCTAATATAGACACACACTCACACACAGACAGAGAGGGAGAGACTAGGGTCAATTTTGATAGCAGCCAATTAACCTAACAGTATGTTTTTTGGAGTGTGGGAGGAAACCACAGCACCCGGAGGAAACCCACGCAAACACAGGGAGAACATACAAACTTCACACAGATAAGGCCATTGTTAATATAAGTACTGGCTCTGCTTACCATTGTCCAGTCTAGTACATAACTGTATTAATGCTGTGAAATATTATTACTTTGAATGCCTTAAATATGCAAGAGCGCATTTGGGTAAGTTTATGCTAATAAAAGATATATGCACTTTTCTTGCCTACCCATACTATTTAATAACCACCAAAAATTAAGCAATATGTAAGCACTGCTTCCAGTTGAAATCAGTCTGTCTGTCTGTCTGTCTATCTATCTATCTATCTATCTATCTATCTTTCTATCTATCTATCTATCTTTCTATCTTTCTATCTATCTATCCGTCTGTCTATCTTTAAAACTGAAAGACATCCATTAAACATACACAATGACAGCATATTTAGTGTGTAATTGATGCTAAAACACAATTCTCACTCTCCTAATATAGCTGATTTTTGACAATGAACTGCATTTTTCATGTGAAGCATTTGATGTCATAAAGATGTAAACCTCACAAAGCAATTCTGTCACTGGTCAGTTTGCTTGACAGACATCTGACTTTAAGGTACTAGCCAATGGAAACATGGTGACATGTAAATATGAAAGCACATTAGGACAAAATATGCAATAAGATAGAGGCAAAGGGAGATGGCTGCTGGGAATGTATTTCATTTATCCCAGAAAATCTTTAAATCTAAGTATTAATACTACGTTGATGTACTTTTGAAATTGGAGAGCTACTTTTTACTAAAAGTACATCTCCCTTATATAATTAAGTATAATGCAGACCTGCTCAAAAACTTAGTATAATTAAAGAAGTCTTATGCCATAAATGATGATGATGAGAGCTGCTTATGTGAATGTCTATAGTGGTTTTCTCTACCAGTGTCACTGTATTAGACAACTGTTATCAAACTTAGCAATAATGATGCATTAATCTGCCAATCAAGTGTGAAAGCTGGCTATGTGTATAGGCATAGTAAACACATATCATCATCATCCTCATTATCATTTATTTATATAGTGTCACTAATAGCGCAGCGCTGTACAGAGAACCCATTCACATCAGTCCCTACCCTATTGGAGCTTACAGTCTAAATTCCCTAATATAGACACACACTCACACACAGACAGAGAGGGAGAGACTAGGGTCAATTTTGATAGCAGCCAATTAACCTAACAGTATGTTTTTTGGAGTGTGGGAGGAAACCACAGCACCCGGAGGAAACCCACGCAAACACAGGGAGAACATACAAACTTCACACAGATAAGGCCATTGTTGATATAAGTACTGGCTCTGCTTACCATTGTCCAGTCTAGTACATAACTGTATTAATGCTGTGAAATATTATTACTTTGAATGCCTTAAATATGCAAGAGCGCATTTGGGTAAGTTTATGCTAATAAAAGATATATGCACTTTTCTTGCCTACCCATACTATTTAATAACCACCAAAAATTAAGCAATATGTAAGCACTGCTTCCAGTTGAAATCAGTCTGTCTGTCTGTCTGTCTGTCTGTCTGTCTGTCTGTCTGTCTGTCTGTCTGTCTGTCTATCTATCTATCTATCTATCTATCTTTCTATCTATCTATCTTTCTATCTTTCTATCTATCTATCCGTCTGTCTATCTTTAAAACTGAAAGACATCCATTAAACATACACAATGACAGCATATTTAGTGTGTAATTGATGCTAAAACACAATTCTCACTCTCCTAATATAGCTGATTTTTGACAATGAACTGCATTTTTCATGTGAAGCATTTGATGTCAAAGATGTAAACCTCACAAAGCAATTCTGTCACTGGTCAGTTTGCTTGACAGACATCTGACTTTAAGGTACTAGCCAATGGAAACATGGTGACATGTAAATATGAAAGCACATTAGGACAAAATATGCAATAAGATAGAGGCAAAGGGAGATGGCTGCTGGGAATGTATTTCATTTATCCCAGAAAATCTTTAAATCTAAGTATTAATACTACGTTGATGTACTTTTGAAATTGGAGAGCTACTTTTTACTAAAAGTACATCTCCCTTATATAATTAAGTATAATGCAGACCTGCTCAAAAACTTAGTATAATTAAAGAAGTCTTATGCCATAAATGATGATGATGAGAGCTGCTTATGTGAATGTCTATAGTGGTTTTCTCTACCAGTGTCACTGTATTAGACAACTGTTATCAAACTTAGCAATAATGATGCATTAATCTGCCAATCAAGTGTGAAAGCTGGCTATGTGTATAGGCATAGTAAACACATATCATCATCATCCTCATTATCATTTATTTATATAGTGTCACTAATAGCGCAGCGCTGTACAGAGAACCCATTCACATCAGTCCCTACCCTATTGGAGCTTACAGTCTAAATTCCCTAATATAGACACACACTCACACACAGACAGAGAGGGAGAGACTAGGGTCAATTTTGATAGCTGCCAATTAACCTAACAGTATGTTTTTTGGAGTGTGGGAGGAAACCACAGCACCCGGAGGAAACCCACGCAAACACAGGGAGAACATACAAACTTCACACAGATAAGGCCATTGTTGATATAAGTACTGGCTCTGCTTACCATTGTCCAGTCTAGTACATAACTGTATTAATGCTGTGAAATATTATTACTTTGAATGCCTTAAATATGCAAGAGCGCATTTGGGTAAGTTTATGCTAATAAAAGATATATGCACTTTTCTTGCCTACCCATACTATTTAATAACCACCAAAAATTAAGCAATATGTAAGCACTGCTTCCAGTTGAAATCAGTCTGTCTGTCTGTCTGTCTGTCTGTCTGTCTGTCTGTCTGTCTGTCTATCTATCTATCTTTCTATCTTTCTATCTTTCTATCTATCTATCCGTCTGTCTATCTTTAAAACTGAAAGACATCCATTAAACATACACAATGACAGCATATTTAGTGTGTAATTGATGCTAAAACACAATTCTCACTCTCCTAATATAGCTGATTTTTGACAATGAACTGCATTTTTCATGTGAAGCATTTGATGTCATAAAGATGTAAACCTCACAAAGCAATTCTGTCACTGGTCAGTTTGCTTGACAGACATCTGACTTTAAGGTACTAGCCAATGGAAACATGGTGACATGTAAATATGAAAGCACATTAGGACAAAATATGCAATAAGATAGAGGCAAAGGGAGATGGCTGCTGGGAATGTATTTCATTTATCCCAGAAAATCTTTAAATCTAAGTATTAATACTACGTTGATGTACTTTTGAAATTGGAGAGCTACTTTTTACTAAAAGTACATCTCCCTTATATAATTAAGTATAATGCAGACCTGCTCAAAAACTTAGTATAATTAAAGAAGTCTTATGCCATAAATGATGATGATGAGAGCTGCTTATGTGAATGTCTATAGTGGTTTTCTCTACCAGTGTCACTGTATTAGACAACTGTTATCAAACTTAGCAATAATGATGCATTAATCTGCCAATCAAGTGTGAAAGCTGGCTATGTGTATAGGCATAGTAAACACATATCATCATCATCCTCATTATCATTTATTTATATAGTGTCACTAATAGCGCAGCGCTGTACAGAGAACCCATTCACATCAGTCCCTACCCTATTGGAGCTTACAGTCTAAATTCCCTAATATAGACACACACTCACACACAGACAGAGAGGGAGAGACTAGGGTCAATTTTGATAGCAGCCAATTAACCTAACAGTATGTTTTTTGGAGTGTGGGAGGAAACCACAGCACCCGGAGGAAACCCACGCAAACACAGGGAGAACATACAAACTTCACACAGATAAGGCCATTGTTGATATAAGTACTGGCTCTGCTTACCATTGTCCAGTCTAGTACATAACTGTATTAATGCTGTGAAATATTATTACTTTGAATGCCTTAAATATGCAAGAGCGCATTTGGGTAAGTTTATGCTAATAAAAGATATATGCACTTTTCTTGCCTACCCATACTATTTAATAACCACCAAAAATTAAGCAATATGTAAGCACTGCTTCCAGTTGAAATCAGTCTGTCTGTCTGTCTATCTATCTATCTATCTATCTATCTATCTATCTTTCTATCTTTCTATCTATCTATCCGTCTGTCTATCTTTAAAACTGAAAGACATCCATTAAACATACACAATGACAGCATATTTAGTGTGTAATTGATGCTAAAACACAATTCTCACTCTCCTAATATAGCTGATTTTTGACAATGAACTGCATTTTTCATGTGAAGCATTTGATGTCATAAAGATGTAAACCTCACAAAGCAATTCTGTCACTGGTCAGTTTGCTTGACAGACATCTGACTTTAAGGTACTAGCCAATGGAAACATGGTGACATGTAAATATGAAAGCACATTAGGACAAAATATGCAATAAGATAGAGGCAAAGGGAGATGGCTGCTGGGAATGTATTTCATTTATCCCAGAAAATCTTTAAATCTAAGTATTAATACTACGTTGATGTACTTTTGAAATTGGAGAGCTACTTTTTACTAAAAGTACATCTCCCTTATATAATTAAGTATAATGCAGACCTGCTCAAAAACTTAGTATAATTAAAGAAGTCTTATGCCATAAATGATGATGATGAGAGCTGCTTATGTGAATGTCTATAGTGGTTTTCTCTACCAGTGTCACTGTATTAGACAACTGTTATCAACTTAGCAATAATGATGCATTAATCTGCCAATCAAGTGTGAAAGCTGGCTATGTGTATAGGCATAGTAAACACATATCATCATCATCCTCATTATCATTTATTTATATAGTGTCACTAATAGCGCAGCGCTGTACAGAGAACCCATTCACATCAGTCCCTACCCTATTGGAGCTTACAGTCTAAATTCCCTAATATAGACACACACTCACACACAGACAGAGAGGGAGAGACTAGGGTCAATTTTGATAGCAGCCAATTAACCTAACAGTATGTTTTTTGGAGTGTGGGAGGAAACCACAGCACCCGGAGGAAACCCACGCAAACACAGGAGAACATACAAACTTCACACAGATAAAGCCATTGTTGATATAAGTACTGGCTCTGCTTACCATTGTCCAGTCTAGTACATAACTGTATTAATGCTGTGAAATATTATTACTTTGAATGCCTTAAATATGCAAGAGCGCATTTGGGTAAGTTTATGCTAATAAAAGATATATGCACTTTTCTTGCCTACCCATACTATTTAATAACCACCAAAAATTAAGCAATATGTAAGCACTGCTTCCAGTTGAAATCAGTCTGTCTGTCTGTCTGTCTGTCTATCTATCTATCTATCTATCTATCTATCTATCTATCTATCTATCTTTCTATCTATCTATCTTTCTATCTTTCTATCTATCTATCCGTCTGTCTATCTTTAAAACTGAAAGACATCCATTAAACATACACAATGACAGCATATTTAGTGTGTAATTGATGCTAAAACACAATTCTCACTCTCCTAATATAGCTGATTTTTGACAATGAACTGCATTTTTCATGTGAAGCATTTGATGTCATAAAGATGTAAACCTCACAAAGCAATTCTGTCACTGGTCAGTTTGCTTGACAGACATCTGACTTTAAGGTACTAGCCAATGGAAACATGGTGACATGTAAATATGAAAGCACATTAGGACAAAATATGCAATAAGATAGAGGCAAAGGGGAGATGGCTGCTGGGAATGTATTTCATTTATCCCAGAAAATCTTTAAATCTAAGTATTAATACTACGTTGATGTACTTTTGAAATTGGAGAGCTACTTTTTACTAAAAGTACATCTCCCTTATATAATTAAGTATAATGCAGACCTGCTCAAAAACTTAGTATAGTTAAAGAAGTCTTATGCAATAAATGATGATGATGAGAGCTGCTTATGTGAATGTCTATAGTGGTTTTCTCTACCAGTGTCATTGTATTAGACAACTGTTATCAAACTTAGCAATAATGATGCATTAATCTGCCAATCAAGTGTGAAAGCTGGCTATGTGTATAGGCATAGTAAACACATATCATCATCATCCTCATTATCATTTATTTATATAGTGTCACTAATAGCGCAGCGCTGTACAGAGAACCCATTCACATCAGTCCCTTACCCTATTGGAGCTTACAGTCTAAATTCCTAATATAGACACACACTCACACACAGACAGAGAGGGAGAGACTAGGGTCAATTTTGATAGCAGCCAATTAACCTAACAGTATGTTTTTTGGAGTGTGGGAGGAAACCACAGCACCCGGAGGAAACCCACGCAAACACAGGAGAACATACAAACTTCACACAGATAAGGCCATTGTTGCATATAAGTACTGGCTCTGCTTACCATTGTCCAGTCTAGTACATAACTGTATTAATGCTGTGAAATATTATTACTTTGAATGCCTTAAATATGCAAGAGCGCATTTGGGTAAGTTTATGCTAATAAAAGATATATGCACTTTTCTTGCCTACCCATACTATTTAATAACCACCAAAAATTAAGCAATATGTAAGCACTGCTTCCAGTTGAAATCAGTCTGTCTGTCTGTCTATCTATTATCTATCTATCTATCTATCTATCTATCTTTCTATCTTTCTATCTATCTATCCGTCTGTCTATCTTTAAAACTGAAAGACATCCATTAAACATACACAATGACAGCATATTTAGTGTGTAATTGATGCTAAAACACAATTCTCACTCTCCTAATATAGCTGATTTTTGACAATGAACTGCATTTTTCATGTGAAGCATTTGATGTCAAAGATGTAAACCTCACAAAGCAATTCTGTCACTGGTCAGTTTGCTTGACAGACATCTGACTTTAAGGTACTAGCCAATGGAAACATGGTGACATGTAAATATGAAAGCACATTAGGACAAAATATGCAATAAGATAGAGGCAAAGGGAGATGGCTGCTGGGAATGTATTTCATTTATCCCAGAAAATCTTTAAATCTAAGTATTAATACTACGTTGATGTACTTTTGAAATTGGAGAGCTACTTTTTACTAAAAGTACATCTCCCTTATATAATTAAGTATAATGCAGACCTGCTCAAAAACTTAGTATAATTAAAGAAGTCTTATGCCATAAATGATGATGATGAGAGCTGCTTATGTGAATGTCTATAGTGGTTTTCTCTACCAGTGTCATTGTATTAGACAACTGTTATCAAACTTAGCAATAATGATGCATTAATCTGCCAATCAAGTGTGAAAGCTGGCTATGTGTATAGGCATAGTAAACACATATCATCATCATCCTCATTATCATTTATTTATATAGTGTCACTATATAGCGCAGCGCTGTACAGA
This sequence comes from Mixophyes fleayi, assembly GCF_038048845.1. Classification (NCBI taxonomy): domain Eukaryota; kingdom Metazoa; phylum Chordata; class Amphibia; order Anura; family Limnodynastidae; genus Mixophyes; species Mixophyes fleayi. The sequence goes on from NW_027448382.1 coordinate 18,711, forward strand.
GAACCCATTCACATCAGTCCCTACCCTATTGGAGCTTACAGTCTAAATTCCCTAATATAGACACACACTCACACACAGACAGAGAGGGAGAGACTAGGGTCAATTTTGATAGCAGCCAATTAACCTAACAGTATGTTTTTTGGAGTGTGGAGGAAACCACAGCACCCGGAGGAAACCCACGCAAACACAGGGAGAACATACAAACTTCACACAGATAAGGCCATTGTTGATATAAGTACTGGCTCTGCTTACCATTGTCCAGTCTAGTACATAACTGTATTAATGCTGTGAAATATTATTACTTTGAATGCCTTAAATATGCAAGAGCGCATTTGGGTAAGTTTATGCTAATAAAAGATATATGCACTTTTCTTGCCTACCCATACTATTTAATAACCACCAAAAATTAAGCAATATGTAAGGCACTGCTTCCAGTTGAAATCAGTCTGTCTGTCTGTCTGTCTGTCTGTCTGTCTGTCTATCTATCTATCTATCTATCTATCTATCTTTCTATCTATCTATCTTTCTATCCGTCTGTCTATCTTTAAAACTGAAAAGACATCCATTAAACATACACAATGACAGCATATTTAGTGTGTAATTGATGCTAAAACACAATTCTCACTCTCCTAATATAGCTGATTTTTGACAATGAACTGCATTTTTCATGTGAAGCATTTGATGTCATAAAGATGTAAACCTCACAAAGCAATTCTGTCACTGGTCAGTTTGCTTGACAGACATCTGACTTTAAGGTACTAGCCAATGGAAACATGGTGACATGTAAATATGAAAGCACATTAGGACAAAATATGCAATAAGATAGAGGCAAAGGGAGATGGCTGCTGGGAATGTATTTCATTTATCCCAGAAAATCTTTAAATCTAAGTATTAATACTACGTTGATGTACTTTTGAAATTGGAGAGCTACTTTTTACTAAAAGTACATCTCCCTTATATAATTAAGTATAATGCAGACCTGCTCAAAAACTTAGTATAATTAAAGAAGTCTTATGCCATAAATGATGATGATGAGAGCTGCTTATGTGAATGTCTATAGTGGTTTTCTCTACCAGTGTCACTGTATTAGACAACTGTTATCAAACTTAGCAATAATGATGCATTAATCTGCCAATCAAGTGTGAAAGCTGGCTATGTGTATAGGCATAGTAAACACATATCATCATCATCCTCATTATCATTTATTTATATAGTGTCACTAATAGCGCAGCGCTGTACAGAGAACCCATTCACATCAGTCCCTACCCTATTGGAGCTTACAGTCTAAATTCCCTAATATAGACACACACTCACACACAGACAGAGAGGGAGAGACTAGGGTCAATTTTGATAGCAGCCAATTACCTAACAGTATGTTTTTTGGAGTGTGGGAGGAAACCACAGCACCCGGAGGAAACCCACGCAAACACAGGGAGAACATACAAACTTCACACAGATAAGGCCATTGTTGATATAAGTACTGGCTCTGCTTACCATTGTCCAGTCTAGTACATAACTGTATTAATGCTGTGAAATATTATTACTTTGAATGCCTTAAATATGCAAGAGCGCATTTGGGTAAGTTTATGCTAATAAAAGATATATGCACTTTTCTTGCCTACCCATACTATTTAATAACCACCAAAAATTAAGCAATATGTAAGCACTGCTTCCAGTTGAAATCAGTCTGTCTGTCTGTCTATCTATCTATCTATCTATCTATCTATCTATCTATCTTTCTATCTTTCTATCTATCTATCCGTCTGTCTATCTTTAAAACTGAAAGACATCCATTAAACATACACAATGACAGCATATTTAGTGTGTAATTGATGCTAAAACACAATTCTCACTCTCCTAATATAGCTGATTTTTGACAATGAACTGCATTTTTCATGTGAAGCATTTGATGTCATAAAGATGTAAACCTCACAAAGCAATTCTGTCACTGGTCAGTTTGCTTGACAGACATCTGACTTTAAGGTACTAGCCAATGGAAACATGGTCGACATGTAAATATGAAAGCACATTAGGACAAAATATGCAATAAGATAGAGGCAAAGGGAGATGGCTGCTGGGAATGTATTTCATTTATCCCAGAAAATCTTTAAATCTAAGTATTAATACTACGTTGATGTACTTTTGAAATTGGAGAGCTACTTTTTACTAAAAGTACATCTCCTTATATAATTAAGTATAATGCAGACCTGCTCAAAAACTTAGTATAATTAAAGAAGTCTTATGCAATAAATGATGATGATGAGAGCTGCTTATGTGAATGTCTATAGTGGTTTTCTCTACCAGTGTCATTGTATTAGACAACTGTTATCAAACTTAGCAATAATGATGCATTAATCTGCCAATCAAGTGTGAAAGCTGGCTATGTGTATAGGCATAGTAAACACATATCATCATCATCATCCTCATTATCATTTATTTATATAGTGTCACTAATTAGCGCAGCGCTGTACAGAGAACCCATTCACATCAGTCCCTACCCTATTGGAGCTTACAGTCTAAATTCCCTAATATAGACACACACTCACACACAGACAGAGAGGGAGAGACTAGGGTCAATTTTGATAGCAGCCAATTAACCTAACAGTATGTTTTTTGGAGTGTGGGAGGAAACCCACGCAAACACAGGGAGAACATACAAACTTCACACAGATAAGGCCATTGTTGATATAAGTACTGGCTCTGCTTACCATTGTCCAGTCTAGTACATAACTGTATTAATGCTGTGAAATATTATTACTTTGAATGCCTTAAATATGCAAGAGCGCATTTGGGTAAGTTTATGCTAATAAAAGATATATGCACTTTTCTTGCCTACCCATACTATTTAATAACCACCAAAAATTAAGCAATATGTAAGCACTGCTTCCAGTTGAAATCAGTCTGTCTGTCTGTCTGTCTATCTATCTATCTATCTATCTATCTATCTATCTTTCTATCTATCTTTCTATCTTTCTATCTATCTATCTTTCTATCTTTCTATCTATCTATCCGTCTGTCTATCTTTAAAACTGAAAGACATCCATTAAACATACACAATGACAGCATATTTAGTGTGTAATTGATGCTAAAACACAATTCTCACTCTCCTAATATAGCTGATTTTTGACAATGAACTGCATTTTTCATGTGAAGCATTTGATGTCAAAGATGTAAACCTCACAAAGCAATTCTGTCACTGGTCAGTTTGCTTGACAGACATCTGACTTTAAGGTACTAGCCAATGGAAACATGGTGACGTAAATATGAAAGCACATTAGGACAAAATATGCAATAAGATAGAGGCAAAGGGAGATGGCTGCTGGGAATGTATTTCATTATCCCAGAAAATCTTTAAATCTAAGTATTAATACTACGTTGATGTACTTTTGAAATTGGAGAGCTACTTTTTACTAAAAGTACATCTCCCTTATATAATTAAGTATAATGCAGACCTGCTCAAAAACTTAGTATAATTAAAGAAGTCTTATGCAATAAATGATGATGATGAGAGCTGCTTATGTGAATGTCTATAGTGGTTTTCTCTACCAGTGTCATTGTATTAGACAACTGTTATCAAACTTAGCAATAATGATGCATTAATCTGCCAATCAAGTGTGAAAGCTGGCTATGTGTATAGGCATAGTAAACACATATCATCATCATCCTCATTATCATTTATTTATATAGTGTCACTAATAGCGCAGCGCTGTACAGAGAACCCATTCACATCAGTCCCTACCCTATTGGAGCTTACAGTCTAAATTCCCTAATATAGACACACACTCACACACAGACAGAGAGGGAGAGACTAGGGTCAATTTTGATAGCAGCCAATTAACCTAACAGTATGTTTTTTGGAGTGTGGGAGGAAACCACAGCACCCGGAGGGAAACCCACGCAAACACAGGGAGAACATACAAACTTCACACAGATAAGGCCATTGTTGATATAAGTACTGGCTCTGCTTACCATTGTCCAGTCTAGTACATAACTGTATTAATGCTGTGAAATATTATTACTTTGAATGCCTTAAATATGCAAGAGCGCATTTGGGTAAGTTTATGCTAATAAAAGATATATGCACTTTTCTTGCCTACCCATACTATTTAATAACCACCAAAAATTAAGCAATATGTAAGCACTGCTTCCAGTTGAAATCAGTCTGTCTGTCTGTCTGTCTATCTATCTATCTATCTATCTTTCTATCTATCTATCTATCTATCTTTCTATCTATCTATCCGTCTGTCTATCTTTAAAACTGAAAGACATCCATTAAACATACACAATGACAGCATATTTAGTGTGTAATTGATGCTAAAACACAATTCTCACTCTCCTAATATAGCTGATTTTTGACAATGAACTGCATTTTTCATGTGAAGCATTTGATGTCATAAAGATGTAAACCTCACAAAGCAATTCTGTCACTGGTCAGTTTGCTTGACAGACATCTGACTTTAAGGTACTAGCCAATGGAAACATGGTGACATGTAAATATGAAAGCACATTAGGACAAAATATGCAATAAGATAGAGGCAAAGGGAGATGGCTGCTGGGAATGTATTTCATTTATCCCAGAAAATCTTTAAATCTAAGTATTAATACTACGTTGATGTACTTTTGAAATTGGAGAGCTACTTTTTACTAAAAGTACATCTCCCTTATATAATTAAGTATAATGCAGACCTGCTCAAAAACTTAGTATAATTAAAGAAGTCTTATGCAATAAATGATGATGATGAGAGCTGCTTATGTGAATGTCTATAGTGGTTTTCTCTACCAGTGTCATTGTATTAGACAACTGTTATCAAACTTAGCAATAATGATGCATTAATCTGCCAATCAAGTGTGAAAGCTGGCTATGTGTATAGGCATAGTAAACACATATCATCATCATCCTCATTATCATTTATTTATATAGTGTCACTAATAGCGCAGCGCTGTACAGAGAACCCATTCACATCAGTCCCTACCCTATTGGAGCTTACAGTCTAAATTCCCTAATATAGACACACACTCACACACAGACAGAGAGGGAGAGACTAGGGTCAATTTTGATAGCAGCCAATTAACCTAACAGTATGTTTTTTGGAGTGTGGGAGGAAACCACAGCACCCGGAGGAAACCCACGCAAACACAGGGAGAACATACAAACTTCACACAGATAAGGCCATTGTTGATATAAGTACTGGCTCTGCTTACCATTGTCCAGTCTAGTACATAACTGTATTAATGCTGTGAAATATTATTACTTTGAATGCCTTAAATATGCAAGAGCGCATTTGGGTAAGTTTATGCTAATAAAAGATATATGCACTTTTCTTGCCTACCCATACTATTTAATAACCACCAAAAATTAAGCAATGTGTAAGCACTGCTTCCAGTTGAAATCAGTCTGTCTGTCTGTCTGTCTGTCTGTCTGTCTGTCTGTCTGTCTGTCTGTCTGTCTATCTATCTATCTATCTATCTATCTATCTTTCTATCCGTCTGTCTATCTTTAAAACTGAAAGACATCCATTAAACATACACAATGACAGCATATTTAGTGTGTAATTGATGCTAAAACACAATTCTCACTCTCCTAATATAGCTGATTTTTGACAATGAACTGCATTTTTCATGTGAAGCATTTGATGTCATAAAGATGTAAACCTCACAAAGCAATTCTGTCACTGGTCAGTTTGCTTGACAGACATCTGACTTTAAGGTACTAGCCAATGGAAACATGGTGACATGTAAATATGAAAGCACATTAGGACAAAATATGCAATAAGATAGAGGCAAAGGGAGATGGCTGCTGGGAATGTATTTCATTTATCCCAGAAAATCTTTAAATCTAAGTATTTATACTACGTTGATGTACTTTTGAAATTGGAGAGCTACTTTTTACTAAAAGTACATCTCCCTTATATAATTAAGTATAATGCAGACCTGCTCAAAAACTTAGTATAATTAAAGAAGTCTTATGCCATAAATGATGATGATGAGAGCTGCTTATGTGAATGTCTCTAGTGGTTTTCTCTACCAGTGTCACTGTATTAGACAACTGTTATCAAACTTAGCAATAATGATGCATTAATCTGCCAATCAAGTGTGAAAGCTGGCTATGTGTATAGGCATAGTAAACACATATCATCATCATCCTCATTATCATTTATTTATATAGTGTCACTAATAGCGCAGCGCTGTACAGAGAACCCATTCACATCAGTCCCTACCCTATTGGAGCTTACAGTCTAAATTCCCTAATATAGACACACACTCACACACAGACAGAGAGGGAGAGACTAGGGTCAATTTTGATAGCAGCCAATTAACCTAACAGTATGTTTTTTGGAGTGTGGGAGGAAACCACAGCACCCGGAGGAAACCCACGCAAACACAGGGAGAACATACAAACTTCACACAGATAAGGCCATTGTTGATATAAGTACTGGCTCTGCTTACCATTGTCCAGTCTAGTACATAACTGTATTAATGCTGTGAAATATTATTACTTTGAATGCCTTAAATATGCAAGAGCGCATTTGGGTAAGTTTATGCTAATAAAAGATATATGCACTTTTCTTGCCTACCCATACTATTTAATAACCACCAAAAATTAAGCAATATGTAAGCACTGCTTCCAGTTGAAATCAGTCTGTCTGTCTGTCTATCTATCTATCTATCTATCTATCTATCTATCTTTCTATCTTTCTATCTATCTATCCGTCTGTCTATCTTTAAAACTGAAAGACATCCATTAAACATACACAATGACAGCATATTTAGTGTGTAATTGATGCTAAAACACAATTCTCACTCTCCTAATATAGCTGATTTTTGACAATGAACTGCATTTTTCATGTGAAGCATTTGATGTCATAAAGATGTAAACCTCACAAAGCAATTCTGTCACTGGTCAGTTTGCTTGACAGACATCTGACTTTAAGGTACTAGCCAATGGAAACATGGTGACATGTAAATATGAAAGCACATTAGGACAAAATATGCAATAAGATAGAGGCAAAGGGAGATGGCTGCTGGGAATGTATTTCATTTATCCCAGAAAATCTTTAAATCTAAGTATTAATACTACGTTGATGTACTTTTGAAATTGGAGAGCTACTTTTTACTAAAAGTACATCTCCCTTATATAATTAAGTATAATGCAGACCTGCTCAAAAACTTAGTATAATTAAAGAAGTCTTATGCAATAAATGATGATGATGAGAGCTGCTTATGTGAATGTCTATAGTGGTTTTCTCTACCAGTGTCATTGTATTAGACAACTGTTATCAAACTTAGCAATAATGATGCATTAATCTGCCAATCAAGTGTGAAAGCTGGCTATGTGTATAGGCATAGTAAACACATATCATCATCATCATCCTCATTATCATTTATTTATATAGTGTCACTAATAGCGCAGCGCTGTACAGAGAACCCATTCACATCAGTCCCTACCCTATTGGAGCTTACAGTCTAAATTCCCTAATATAGACACACACTCACACACAGACAGAGAGGGAGAGACTAGGGTCAATTTTGATAGCAGCCAATTAACCTAACAGTATGTTTTTTGGAGTGTGGGAGGAAACCCACGCAAACACAGGGAGAACATACAAACTTCACACAGATAAGGCCATTGTTGATATAAGTACTGGCTCTGCTTACCATTGTCCAGTCTAGTACATAACTGTATTAATGCTGTGAAATATTATTACTTTGAATGCCTTAAATATGCAAGAGCGCATTTGGGTAAGTTTATGCTAATAAAAGATATATGCACTTTTCTTGCCTACCCATACTATTTAATAACCACCAAAAATTAAGCAATATGTAAGCACTGCTTCCAGTTGAAATCAGTCTGTCTGTCTGTCTGTCTATCTATCTATCTATCTATCTATCTATCTATCTTTCTATCTATCTTTCTATCTTTCTATCTTTCTATCTATCTTTCTATCTTTCTATCTATCTATCCGTCTGTCTATCTTTAAAACTGAAAGACATCCATTAAACATACACAATGACAGCATATTTAGTGTGTAATTGATGCTAAAACACAATTCTCACTCTCCTAATATAGCTGATTTTTGACAATGAACTGCATTTTTCATGTGAAGCATTTGATGTCAAAGATGTAAACCTCACAAAGCAATTCTGTCACTGGTCAGTTTGCTTGACAGACATCTGACTTTAAGGTACTAGCCAATGGAAACATGGTGACGTAAATATGAAAGCACATTAGGACAAAATATGCAATAAGATAGAGGCAAAGGGAGATGGCTGCTGGGAATGTATTTCATTTATCCCAGAAAATCTTTAAATCTAAGTATTAATACTACGTTGATGTACTTTTGAAATTGGAGAGCTACTTTTTACTAAAAGTACATCTCCCTTATATAATTAAGTATAATGCAGACCTGCTCAAAAACTTAGTATAATTAAAGAAGTCTTATGCAATAAATGATGATGATGAGAGCTGCTTATGTGAATGTCTATAGTGGTTTTCTCAGTGTCATTGTATTAGACAACTGTTATCAAACTTAGCAATAATGATGCATTAATCTGCCAATCAAGTGTGAAAGCTGGCTATGTGTATAGGCATAGTAAACACATATCATCATCATCCTCATTATCATTTATTTATATAGTGTCACTAATAGCGCAGCGCTGTACAGAGAACCCATTCACATCAGTCCCTACCCTATTGGAGCTTACAGTCTAAATTCCCTAATATAGACACACACTCACACACAGACAGAGAGGGAGAGACTAGGGTCAATTTTGATAGCAGCCAATTAACCTAACAGTATGTTTTTTGGAGTGTGGGAGGAAACCACAGCACCCGGAGGAAACCCACGCAAACACAGGGAGAACATACAAACTTCACACAGATAAGGCCATTGTTGATATAAGTACTGGCTCTGCTTACCATTGTCCAGTCTAGTACATAACTGTATTAATGCTGTGAAATATTATTACTTTGAATGCCTTAAATATGCAAGAGCGCATTTGGGTAAGTTTATGCTAATAAAAGATATATGCACTTTTCTTGCCTACCCATACTATTTAATAACCACCAAAAATTAAGCAATATGTAAGCACTGCTTCCAGTTGAAATCAGTCTGTCTGTCTGTCTATCTATCTATCTATCTATCTATCTATCTATCTATCTTTCTATCTTTCTATCTATCTATCCGTCTGTCTATCTTTAAAACTGAAAGACATCCATTAAACATACACAATGACAGCATATTTAGTGTGTAATTGATGCTAAAACACAATTCTCACTCTCCTAATATAGCTGATTTTTGACAATGAACTGCATTTTTCATGTGAAGCATTTGATGTCAAAGATGTAAACCTCACAAAGCAATTCTGTCACTGGTCAGTTTGCTTGACAGACATCTGACTTTAAGGTACTAGCCAATGGAAACATGGTGACATGTAAATATGAAAGCACATTAGGACAAAATATGCAATAAGATAGAGGCAAAGGGAGATGGCTGCTGGGAATGTATTTCATTTATCCCAGAAAATCTTTAAATCTAAGTATTAATACTACGTTGATGTACTTTTGAAATTGGAGAGCTACTTTTTACTAAAAGTACATCTCCCTTATATAATTAAGTATAATGCAGACCTGCTCAAAAACTTAGTATAATTAAAGAAGTCTTATGCCATAAATGATGATGATGAGAGCTGCTTATGTGAATGTCTATAGTGGTTTTCTCTACCAGTGTCATTGTATTAGACAACTGTTATCAAACTTAGCAATAATGATGCATTAATCTGCCAATCAAGTGTGAAAGCTGGCTATGTGTATAGGCATAGTAAACACATATCATCATCATCCTCATTATCATTTATTTATATAGTGTCACTAATAGCGCAGCGCTGTACAGAGAACCCATTCACATCAGTCCCTACCCTATTGGAGCTTACAGTCTAAATTCCCTAATATAGACACACACTCACACACAGACAGAGAGGGAGAGACTAGGGTCAATTTTGATAGCAGCCAATTAACCTAACAGTATGTTTTTTGGAGTGTGGGAGGAAACCACAGCACCCGGAGGAAACCCACGCAAACACAGGGAGAACATACAAACTTCACACAGATAAGGCCATTGTTGATATAAGTACTGGCTCTGCTTACCATTGTCCAGTCTAGTACATAACTGTATTAATGCTGTGAAATATTATTACTTTGAATGCCTTAAATATGCAAGAGCGCATTTGGGTAAGTTTATGCTAATAAAAGATATATGCACTTTTCTTGCCTACCCATACTATTTAATAACCACCAAAAATTAAGCAATATGTAAGCACTGCTTCCAGTTGAAATCAGTCTGTCTGTCTGTCTGTCTGTCTGTCTGTCTGTCTATCTATCTATCTATCTATCTATCTATCTTTCTATCTATCTATCTTTCTATCCGTCTGTCTATCTTTAAAACTGAAAGACATCCATTAAACATACACAATGACAGCATATTTAGTGTGTAATTGATGCTAAAACACAATTCTCACTCTCCTAATATAGCTGATTTTTGACAATGAACTGCATTTTTCATGTGAAGCATTTGATGTCATAAAGATGTAAACCTCACAAAGCAATTCTGTCACTGGTCAGTTTGCTTGACAGACATCTGACTTTAAGGTACTAGCCAATGGAAACATGGTGACATGTAAATATGAAAGCACATTAGGACAAAATATGCAATAAGATAGAGGCAAAGGGAGATGGCTGCTGGGAATGTATTTCATTTATCCCAGAAAATCTTTAAATCTAAGTATTAATACTACGTTGATGTACTTTTGAAATTGGAGAGCTACTTTTTACTAAAAGTACATCTCCCTTATATAATTAAGTATAATGCAGACCTGCTCAAAAACTTAGTATAATTAAAGAAGTCTTATGCAATAAATGATGATGATGAGAGCTGCTTATGTGAATGTCTATAGTGGTTTTCTCTACCAGTGTCATTGTATTAGACAACTGTTATCAAACTTAGCAATAATGATGCATTAATCTGCCAATCAAGTGTGAAAGCTGGCTATGTGTATAGGCATAGTAAACACATATCATCATCATCCTCATTATCATTTATTTATATAGTGTCACTAATAGCGCAGCGCTGTACAGAGAACCCATTCACATCAGTCCCTACCCTATTGGAGCTTACAGTCTAAATTCCCTAATATAGACACACACTCACACACAGACAGAGAGGGAGAGACTAGGGTCAATTTTGATAGCAGCCAATTAACCTAACAGTATGTTTTTTGGAGTGTGGGAGGAAAC